>NW_024609618.1:0-172500 GCF_018296145.1 Oncorhynchus tshawytscha | reverse complement strand
TCCCCCCATCCTCATCCAGACAGTCTCTCCCCCCTCCTCCCCTTTTCTCTCTTTGTTGTTCAGCTTTATCTGTTTTGGGGAGAAAGGGAGGGGGGGTATTGGGTTAGTAAATAAAAAATGAAAGCCCCCAAACTGTGGGTGGGAGGATTTGCCCCCCCCCCAATCATGTTTTATGAGTGCCATGATGTGTGTGTGTTGTCGGGACATGCCAACACAAAGTGTGGCCTCTAGAGGTGACTCAGCTCAGAGGGGAAGAAGGACTCAACTCATCAGGCTGGTGAGTAACAGTGCTGCCTCCAGCACCACCGTCAAGTCCAAACACCACAGATATAAATCTCCCCTCTCACACACACACGCAGGTCCAGGCCGCAGCCACAGCCTGCAGTCACCACCATCCACATGGAGAGGAGAGAGGGAGGAAGCTGCCAGAACATAATATACCGTACAGCACCTAACCATAAATAACCAGACCAGAGACACGAGAGACGGCCTGCACTCTAGAGAGACAGCTAGTACTAGAGAAACAGCTAGTACTAGAGAGAGACAGCTAGTACTAGAGAGAGACAGTCTGTACTAGAGAGAGACGTTCGGTACTAGAGAGAGACGGTCGGTACTAGAGAGAGACGGTCGGTACTAGAGAGAGAGAGACGGTCGGTACTAGAGAGAGAGAGACGGTCGGTACTAGAGAGAGACGGTCGGTACTAGAGAGACGGTCGGTACTAGAGAGACGGTCTGTACTAGAGAGAGACGGTCGGTACTAGAGAGACAGTCTGTACTAGAGAGACAGTCAGTACTAGAGAGACGGTCGGTACTAGAGAGAGACAGTCGGTACTAGAGAGAGACGGCCGGTAATAGAGAGAGACGGTCTGTACTAGAGAGAGACGGTCGGTACTAGAGAGAGACGGTCGGTACTAGAGAGAGAGACGGTCGGTACTAGAGAGAGATGGCCGGTAATAGAGAGAGACGGTCTGTACTAGAGAGAGACGGTCGGTACTAGAGAGAGAGAGACGGTCGGTACTAGAGAGAGAGAGACGGTCGGTACTAGAGAGAGACGGTCGGTACTAGAGAGAGAGACGGTCGGTACTAGAGACGGTCGGTACTAGAGAGACGGTCTGTACTAGAGAGAGACGGACGGTACTAGAGAGACAGTCTGTACTAGAGAGACAGTCTGTAGTAGAGACAGTCGGTACTAGAGAGAGACAGTCGGTACTAGAGAGACGGCCGGTAATAGAGAGAGACGGTCTGTACTAGAAAGAGACGGTCGGTACTAGAGAGAGACTGTCGGTACTAGAGAGAGAGAGACGGTCGGTACTAGAGAGGGAGAGACGGTCGGTACTAGAGAGAGAGAGAGACGGTCGGTACTAGAGAGAGACGGCCGGTAATAGAGAGAGACGGTCTGTACTAGAGAGAGACGGTCGGTACTAGAGAGAGAGAGACGGTCGGTACTAGAGAGAGAGACGGTCGGTACTAGAGAGAGACGGCCGGTAATAGAGAGAGACGGTCGGTACTAGAGAGAAATGGTCGGTACTAGAGAGACGGTCGGTACTAGAGAGACGGTCGGTACTAGAGAGAGACGGCCGGTATTAGAGAGACGGTCGGTACTAGAGAGAGAGAGACGGTCGGTACTAGAGAGAGACGGTCGGTACTAGAGAGACGGACGGTACTTGAGAGAGACGGTCGGTACTAGAGAGAGAGTCGGTACTAGAGAGAGATGGTCGGTACTAGAGAGACGGTCGGTACTAGAGAGAGAGAGACGGTCGGTACTAGAGAGAGACGGTCGGTACTAGAGAGAGACGGCCGGTAATAGAGAGAGACGGTCGGTACTAGAGAGAGACGGTCGGTACTAGAGAGACGGTCGGTACTAGAGAGACAGTCGGTACTAGAGAGAGACAGTCGGTACTAGAGAGAGACAGTCAGTACTAGAGAGAGACGGTCGGTACTAGAGAGACAGTCTGTACTAGAGAGACAGTCGGTACTAGAGAGACGGTCGGTACTAGAGAGAGACAGTCGGTACTAGAGAGAGACGGCCGGTAATAGAGAGAGACGGTCTGTACTAGAGAGAGACGGTCGGTACTAGAGAGAGAGAGACGGTCGGTACTAGAGAGAGACGGCCGGTAATAGAGAGAGTCGGTCTGTACTAGAGAGAGACGGTCGGTACTAGAGAGAGAGAGACGGTCGGTACTAGAGAGAGAGAGACGGTCGGTACTAGAGAGAGAGAGACGGTCGGTACTAGAGAGAGAGAGACGGTCGGTACTAGAGACGGTCGGTACTAGAGAGACGGTCTGTACTAGAGAGAGACGGCCGGTACTAGAGAGAAGGTCGGTACTAGAGAGACAGTCTGTACTAGAGAGACGGTCGGTACTAGAGAGACGGTCGGTACTAGAGAGAGACAGTCGGTACTAGAGAGAGACGGCCGGTAATAGAGAGAGACGGTCTGTACTAGAAAGAGACGGTCGGTACTAGAGAGAGACGGTCGGTACTAGAGAGAGAGAGACGGTCGGTACTAGAGAGAGAGACGGTCGGTACTAGAGAGAGACGGCCGGTAATAGAGAGAGACGGTCGGTACTAGAGGGACGGTCGGTACTAGAGAGACGGTCAGTACTAGAGAGAGACGGCCGGTACTAGAGAGACGGTCGGAACTAGAGAGAGAGAGACGGTCGGTACTAGAGAGAGACGGTCGGTACTAGAGAGACGGACGGTACTTGAGAGAGACGGTCGGTACTAGAGAGAGAGTCGGTACTAGAGAGAGATGGTCGGTACTAGAGAGACGGTCGGTACTAGAGAGAGAGAGACGGTCGGTACTAGAGAGAGACGGTCGGTACTAGAGAGAGACGGCCGGTAATAGAGAGAGACGGTCGGTACTAGAGAGAGACGGTCGGTACTAGAGAGACGGTCGGTACTAGAGAGACAGTCGGTACTAGAGAGAGACAGTCGGTACTAGAGAGAGACAGTCGGTACTAGAGAGAGACGGTCGGTACTAGAGAGAGACGGTCGGTACTAGAGAGAGACGGTCGGTACTAGAGAGAGACGGTCTGTACTAGAGAGGTCTGTACTAGAGAGACGTCTGTACTTGAGAGAGACGGTCGGTACTAGAGAGAGACGGTCGGTACTAGAGAGAGACGGTCGGTACTAGAGAGAGGCGGTCGGTACTAGAGAGAGAGAGACGGTCAGTACTAGACGGTCGACTAGAGAGAGAGACGGTCGGTACTAGAGAGAGAGACGGTCGGTACTAGAGAGAGAGAGACGGTCGGTACTAGAGAGAGAGAGACGGTCTGTACTAGAGAGAGAGAGACGGTCTGTACTAGAGAGAGACTAGAGAGACGGTCTGTACTAGAGAGAGAGAGACGGTCGGTACTAGAGAGAGACGGTCGGTACTAGAGAGAGACGGTCGGTACTAGAGAGACGGTCGGTACTAGAGAGAGACGGTCGGTACTAGAGAGAGACAGTCTGTACTAGAGACAGTCGGTACTAGAGAGAGGCAGTCTGTACTAGAGAGAGACAGTCGGTACTAGAGAGAGACAGTCGGTACTAGAGAGAGTCGGTACTAGAGAGGCAGTCTGTACTAGAGAGAGAGACAGTCGGTACTAGAGAGAGACAGTCGGTACTAGAGAGAGGCAGTCTGTACTAGAGACAGTCGGTACTAGAGAGAGGCAGTCTGTACTAGAGAGAGACAGTCGGTACTAGAGAGAGACAGTCAGTACTAGTGAGAGACAGTCAGTACTAGTGAGAGACAGTCAGTACTAGTGAGAGACAGTCGGTACTAGAGAGAGGCAGTCGGTACTAGAGAGAGGCAGTCTGTACTAGAGACAGTCGGTACTAGAGAGAGGCAGTCTGTACTAGAGAGAGACAGTCGGTACTAGAGAGAGACAGTCAGTACTAGTGAGAGACAGTCAGTACTAGTGAGAGACAGTCAGTACTAGTGAGAGACAGTCAGTACTAGTGAGAGACAGTCGGTACTAGAGAGAGGCAGTCGGTACTAGAGAGAGGCAGTCTGTACTAGAGACAGTCGGTACTAGAGAGAGACAGTCGGTACTAGAGAGAGACAGTCAGTACTAGTGAGAGACAGTCAGTACTAGTGAGAGACAGTCGGTACTAGTGAGAGACAGTCGGTACTAGTGAGAGACAGTCGGTACGAGAGAGAGCAATCTGTACTAGAGAGACAGTCGGTACTAGAGAGAGACAGTCGTACTAGAGAGACAGTCGGTACTAGAGAGAGACAGTCGGTACTAGAGAGAGGCAGTCGGTACTAGAGAGAGACAGTCGGTACTAGAGAGAGGCAGTCTGTACTAGAGAGAGACAGTCGGTACTAGAGAGAGACAGTCGGTACTAGAGAGAGGCAGTCTGTACTAGAGAGAGACAGTCGGTACTATAGCTCTACAGGGTGTTTTGGAATAAGTGGTGCCACAGTAGGCATGTAGCACTTCCTGTCTCTCTACCAGAGGGAGTTACTGTACTGTGAAGGGAGGCTGAGGGGTTCTGCTGTGTCTGGCTACAGTAACCGACAGGGCCAGGATCATCTCTAAGAGTAATGGAATAGAATGAAAGAGAGAGGGAAGGAGAGAGATAGAGGGGGAGGAAGAGAGAGTATAATCCCTCTGTTCAATCCAGCAGTTTGACTGAGAGGTGATAAAATAATCTGACATTAAAAATGCATGTGTGAGGAGCATCTCTGCAAACAGCCTAGTTATCAGGACAGCTTCTAAAATCTAAATAAACCATGTCTGTCTATTGGTGGATAGGAAGCAAGTTTGCTCCAGTCCCAAGTCTATGGAGGGACCTCAGACTAAAGACAAAGGCCTACTGTAAAGACGGAGGCCTACTGTAAAGACAAAGGCCTACTGTAAAGACGGAGGCCTACTGTAAAGACAAAGCCTACTGTAAAGACGGAGGCCAACTGTAAAGACAAAGGCCTACTGTAAAGACGGAGGACTACTGTAAAGACGGAGGCCTACTGTAAAGACAAAGGCCTACTGTAAAGACAAAGGCCTACTGTAAAGACGGAGGCCTACTGTAAAGACGGAGGCCTACTGTAAAGACGGAGGCCAACTGTAAAGACAAAGGCCTACTGTAAAGACGGAGGCCTACTGTAAAGACAAAGGCCTACTGTAAAGACGGAGGCCAACTGTAAAGACAAAGGCCTACTGTAAAGACGGAGGCCTACTGTAAAGACGGAGGCCTACTGTAAAGACAGAGGTCTACTGTAAAGACGGAGGCCTACTGTAAAGACGGAGGCCTACTGTAAAGACGGAGGCCTACTGTAAAGACGGAGGCCTACTGTAAAGACGGAGGCCTACTGTAAAGACGGAGGCCTACTGTAAAGACGGAGGCCTACTGTAAAGACGGAGGCCTACTGTAAAGACAAAGACAAAGGCCTACTGTAAAGACGGAGGCCAACTGTAAAGACAAAGGCCTACTGTAAAGACGGAGGCCTACTGTAAAGACGGAGGCCTACTGTAAAGACAGAGGTCTACTGTAAAGACGGAGGCCTACTGTAAAGACGGAGGCCTACTGTAAAGACGGAGGCCTACTGTAAAGACGGAGGTATTTTACACATATCACAATGCAAATAGAAAGGTATCAAGTTTCATAATGCGATACTAAATACGGCTTACCTGGAGGCTTCTTAATGAATTTAATAGAGTATCATAGACTGATCTTACCATTATGTCAGCATACATAATGGAGTTACCGTGAGCTGTACTCCAGGGCTTCCTCACACAAAGAGAGTCTGAAGCAAGAGCACAAGTAGGGGAGACTAGACATGCAGGGAAAGAAACTGATATTTTGTGTGAATAAAACCAGCTGCTGAGGCCCAGACTAGGGATGAACACAAGTGCTGTCACGATACAAGAATTTTGACTTGGATGCTGATACCAGGTTTAGTATCACGAGTGGTGCAGTCTAAGGCACTGCATATCTCAGTGGTTCGATTCCAGGCTGTATCACATCCGGCCGTGATTGGGAGTCCTATAGGGCGGTGCACAATTGGCCCAGCGTCGTCCGGGTTTGGCCGGGGTAGGCCGTCATTGTAAATAAGAGTTTATTTATAACTGACTTGCCTAGTTAAATAAAGGTTACATTTAAAAACTCTATACCCAAACGATAACACGGCAAAAAAAGCAGAGAATGTGATTTTTCCCCGTTTGTTCGGCTTTTTAAAAGATAAACTAAATGAGATGTTCTAAATCCACAACAATGACTAAACCACATCACAAGATGTTAATATGTTTTAGTGTAGATACCCTTTAATTCAAGTGCAGACGCTTAGCACTGTTGTTTGGTTAGCGGTGTTTCTGTAGCGCATGTGTGATGGAGTTTGCAAAATGATTGATTCTGCCAGGTAGGCATAGACTACTGGGAAAAGCTTTCCATCTACCACACGGTTATCATTAGCATCCATAATGGTTACACAAAGTGATAGACATACGAGCACCGCACACAGACAGGGGCATTCCTGTGTCGTTGCCTCTTCAGAAAATTGCATGGAATACGAATCCCTGATGCATTCTGGTCATGTGTTATGATAATAGAGCATTTACTAATTTGCCCAAGTTAAGTTCAATATATTTAGTTCATTTCCAAACGTGAGACACATTTGATAGAACCGAAAGTAACAACATTTGAGTACCGAACCGTTTTTCATGTTGTAATATTGAGTACAGAAGTGTTGGTGAACCGCATCCCAAAACACTTGATTTGTGCTTCTGAAAACACTTCACACCTCTGTGAGAGTCACACACCAAGCAGAATATGCACATACACACACCCTCCCTCTCTTTCGTGAACCTTCAGTTGAGATCTCTCTAAACCTAGATGAAACCCGTGTGACGTTGGTCTCATTAGGCCTGCCTTAGGGCCACTTAACCCAGTGAATCCTGCCTCTATCCTCTGAGGTAGAGCTTGGTTTCCTACCCTAATGCAGCAGGGTTTATTTGGGCCATGGGGTGGGGATGTATTAAGTCACTCGGGGGCCAGGGGCTTTACACAGAGCCCAGCCATGAAAGAGGGACGTCAGGAGAGGGAGAGAGGGAGGTGAGAGGCCGGAGGTACACAATCCCTCCTCTGTCCTTCCCTTCAATTCTCTCTCCTGTTCTCCCCCTGGCAGGACGTGAGAGTCCAGAAGAGAGAAAGGCCCTTGAAAAGGCTCTGTGTTCAAAGCACGCAGGTCTCTCCTCTTGTCAACCCCACCGTCTCCCCCTCTTCCCCTCTCTAGAAGAGAACAGGGACACCTCTTACCTTATCACTCATACCACTCCAATGAAAAAAAGAGAGAAGGAAGGAGAGACAGAAAGAGAGGATGAGAGATATATTTATGGAGGGAGATGGAGAGGGTCTGACCTGTCTCCAATCAGGCCCCTCAGTACCAGGTTGGAGTGCTGTCATCCCTGCAGACTGGAGTAGTATATCGCGCACACAGACAGACAGACAGGCAGGCAGGCAGGCAGACAGACAGACAGAACTCCACACTGCTCCCCAGCCAGACCAGGGACAGTGAGAGAGTTACAGCCTCTCAGAGCCAAGGCACCATCCTGTCAAATGACATTCCTGCTGATAGTGTCACATTCCCCAAGGTGACCTGGCCAGTCTAGTATCTCTCTGTCTATCTGACTGGCTGGCTGGCTGACTGACTGAGAGGTCAGAGGCTAATAACTTCCTTCCAATCTGGGCTGTGTGCTAATCGTTTCAGCAAACAGAGTGGCCTGGCCTTGGTCATCGAGGCTCAGCATCAATGCAGGTGGGCCCTATAGCTCTGTGTAGTATAGTAGTAGAGCCAATGAAATGGCTCGGAAACACGGGAACTAAGACATCACTTTTAGATACATTTCAATGGTGAGGTCTTTTTTGGAAGCCTTTGGTATCTTTCCTATGTTCCTTTATAAGTCAATGGATTTTATATGACAGTACAAGACAGTACGACAGTACAAGCCGACTGAATGAAAACATTTACAGGGAGTGCAGGTTCAGACACACTGTTTCATTCTCTTAAATATACAGTCTTTCAAACACACACACACACACACACCTTCCTCCCACAGGGAGCTGTGTTGACATACACTTCTAACATGCATGGATGTCAGCTTCTATGGTAGTTTGGAAACAGAGCAGGCTTTCTGTCCAGCTCTCAGAGGGAGAGTTAGTAGTGTACAGTCCTCTCCTGCCAGGGTTGGTTCTTTCCCTCCATTGCTTCAGATGACAGGGGTGTGTTGACGGGTCCTGGCAGTACTGCCCTCTGTGGACACACAGGCCAGGGATCCAACCAGTCCCCCACAGACAGGCACAGCCATTCAGCCCAGGCCATTCCAGTGCTGCTCTCCATGGAAACTGCACCCCAAACACAAACCAAAAGCTGGAAAAGTTCATGGAGACTCAAATACTAATTTGTCTCACAGGGTTGCAGAAAAGAGACCCTTTAATATATTACAGCACCAGTGTTTGTTCAGCATGCCTTTCTCTGACACACACACACACACACACAATCTCTTTCTCTCATGCATGCTAGCACATACACGGAGAGAGGGCAAATAGTCTACGGAAATGGGATGAATGGGCGCCAAGCACACTCTCACAGCCTCACACACACACCTTAATAACAGTTGCGTGAGCTGACTAGTTGGACAGTTTATTAGGTACACCACCCATCTCCTACAGACAGTGAGTCACGTGGCCGTGGATGACTTTATAGAGCAGGCAGACAGGCACCAAGGAATTGAGTTACTGCTTGATTAAACGTTAGAATGGGTAAAAGGGACCTAAGCCAGAGTGTGGTATGATCGGTGGTACCAGGCACATCAGTTCCAGTCTCTCAGAAACGGCCACCCTCCTGGGCTTTTCACACACAACAGTGTCTAGGGTTTACAGAGAATGGTGAGACAAACAAAAAACACCCAGTCAGCAGCAGTGGGATGAAAATGGAAAGAATTGTGCCAACAGGCTTATAGCGGCGCAGTACAACAGTGGTGTGTAGAACAGCATCTCGGAACGCACAACTCGTCGGTCCTTGTCACTGATGGGCTATTGCAGCAGACGACCACAGAGGGCTCTACTTCTATCAGCTAAAAACAAGATGACGCGGCTCCAGTGGGCACGCCTTCACCAACACAAAACATTGCCTGGTCCGACGAATCCCGGTTCCTATTGCGTCATGCTGATGACAGAGTCCGGATTTAGCATAAACAGTATGGGTCCATGGCCCTACCCTGCCTGGTGTCAATGGTACAGGGTGGAGGGGGAGGTGTAATGGTGTGGGGAATGTTTTCCTGGCACACGTTAGGTCCCTTGATACCAACTGAGCAATGATTCTATTCCCTAAAGAATTCAAGGTGTTCTGGAGGTAAAGGGGGGTCCAACCCAGTACTAGATGTGTGAAGCTAATAAACTGGCCACTGAGTGTATATCAACCATGTCCACGCCTACAGTAAGGGATGAGTAAGACCCTTTCATCATCCTCTCATACAGGTCTTCACCTGAACAACATTCATAGTACTACATACTAAAGAGCCCAGTCATATCCCCCCTCACTACTGCCAAGGCAGACTGAACACTTTCCATGATTGCCCAACAACAAAGTGTTCTAGAAAAACAATCAGCCCACAATATACATGAGTGATTACTGTTGTAAACATAATTGCTGTGTGCTGTGCTTCAACATGATCGCGTATGGCCTACTAATGGAGCGCTAGACTAAGCTATAGGATATGAGACTGAGCTGTAGTGATAAGATGAGGGGTCGGGTTCCTGCAGTAGTATAGTCTGTGTTTAACGCTAGAGAGAAAAGCAGAGCAGTGCCAACAGCACTGATGAATAATGAAAGACCTTTCCCACCACTTGAAATTCCATGTCCCCACGGGGCCCATTACAACCGAGCAGCACACACACACACACACACGCAGCCTGAGGAACACACAGCAAGACACAAATTAACACTCTTCCGACATGCTAATGTTGAGCCCCACATACACTATATAGTATATACAAAAGTATGTGGAAACCTTCAAATTAGTGGAATGGGCTATTTCAGCCGCCACACCCATTGGTGACAGGTGTATAAAATCGAGCACACAGCCATGCAATCTGCATAGACAAACATTGGCACTAGAATGGCCTTACTGATGAGCTCAGTGACTTTCAACGTGGCACCGTCATAGGATGCCACCTTACCAACAGGTCCGTTCGTCAGATTTCTGCCCTGCTAGAGCTGCCCTGGTTAACTGTAAGCACTGTTACTGTGAAGTGGAAATGTCTAGGAGCAAAACAACTCAGCTGCGAAGAGGCAGGTCACACAAGCTCACAGAACAGGTCCGCCAAGTGCTGAAGCCCGTAGTGCGTAAAAATTGCCTGTCCTCGGTAGCAAAACTCACTACAGAGTTCCAAACTGCCTCTGGAAGCAATGTCAGTACAATAACTGCTCGTCGGAAAGCTTCATGGCTGAGCAGCCGCAAACAAGTCTAAGATCACCAAGCGCAATGCCAAGCATCGGCTGGAGTGGTGTAAAGCTCACCGCCATTGGACTCCGGAGTAGTGGAAACGCGTTCTCTGGAGTGATGAATCACGCTTCACCAGCTCGCAGTACGACTACGACAGATGAATCTGTGTTTGGCGGATGCCAGGAGAATGCTACCTGCCCGAATGCATAATGCCAACTGAAAAATTGGTGGAGGAGGAATAATGGTCTGGGGCTGTTGGTCATGGTTCGGGCTAGGCCCCTTAGTTCCAGTGAAGGGAATTCTTAACGCTACAGCATAAAATGACATTCTAGACAATTCTGTGCTTCCAACTTTGGAGCAACAGTTTGGGGAAGGCCCTTTCCTGTTTCAGTATGACAATGGCCCCATACACAAAGCGAGGTCCATATAGAAATGGTTTGTCAAGATCGGTGTGGAAGAACTTAACTGGCCTGCACAGAGCCCTGACTTCAACTCCACTGAACACCTTTAGGATGAATTGGAACGTTGACTGCGAGCCAGACCTAATCGCCCAACATTAGTGTCCGACCTCACTAACACTCTTTTGGCTGAATGGAAGCATGTCCCCGCAGCAATGTTCCAACATCTAGTGGAAAGCCTTCCCAGAAGAGTGGGAGGCTGTTACAGCATCAAAGGGGGGGACCAACTCCATACTAATGCCCATGATTTTAGAATGAAATGTTCAATGCGCAGGTGTCCACATACTTTTGGTCATGTAATGTATCATCAAGCCTTCAACTCTGTTTCCAGCCATGTTCTTCCTCTCTGGTAATTCCTGGACTCGGACGCTGTCATCACTGCATTGAGTTGTGTGGCAGCTTTTGTAAACACTCCCATCTAAATCGGTCACAGTCCCGCCCACTACGCCAGACAAACCCCACCCCTGACCCCTCAGGCTCTGCCTCTGAATTCCCTGCCCCCCCCGGCCCCTGAGAGCTGACAAAGAGAGAGGAGGGGGTTGGAGAAGATGCATAACAAGCAGTAAACCATGGCCAGAGCCTGGGGCCTGGGGGGGACCTGGGCTCTGATATATGGTGAGCCAATGTCCTGCTCTCTGGACCGTTTTACAGCCATCTCAGAGGCATGGCTTATCTAAAGGTCTCCCACTGTTGTCTTGGCTCTTCTCTCCACTTGTGTTACTCTGTTTATTTAGGCTGAGTGAGGGGGCACCAGTAGTGTCTGTAGAGGGGGAAGGCTGTTTGGATGGATGTGGGAGAGCTATAAGAGGTAGTTATATTTGGATATCTCGGGTGTGCTAAGCCTATCGGACTCAATCTGAACTCAGACAGTCTAACTGTAGACTTTGCCGAGTTTGCATGATCTACTGCAGAGTTTGCATGATCTACTGCAGAGTTTGCATGATCTACTGCAGAGTTTGCATGATCTACTTTTTGACGAGTTCATATTCTACAGAGAGCTGAGCGACTCTTTAAAAAAGCCATGCTGCACCAAAGGATCTCACCAATGTCATCAATGTGCTGCTCTATCAGCTACTGAGAGCAATTGTGAAAATTAGTATGGCTCTAGCAGCCGACAAAAATATCTGCGATGAAAACTCACCACCCTGTGAAAAGGGAAAAAGTGAGAACTTTCATATGGGATCCAAGTCCCTCTACAAAGAGAAAAATAGATGAGGAGAAACTAGACCTATGCTAATAAGCGAGAGGGGAACATTTTTACAGTCAGCATTTCCACTGGCAGACAGGGTAACTGGGGGGTTAGTAGACTGTGGTGTGTCTGCTTTTGGGCAAGAAGCAGTAGTAGAAACAACAATTAAATGAGCGTTTTCAGCAATGACACCTTCGCTTCTCCTCCAGACACAATTACCAGTTAGTCTGCTTTGGCTGACTTAGCAGAAGGCCATGATTCAACCCAAGGCAAACTAACGCAGGGTGTTTATCACAAGCCAAGACAAGACGCATTGAGCTTTAAAATCCCAGCACTTGTATGTAGAAGCTACACAGTAGAACTACTGTTTTACAGATACAGAAAGAGCAGCTTATTGGTAAGCCATCTTTAATTTTTAATATTTTTTTTACAGATGTTGTCAGTCAGTTCTTTAGGACAGTGTTATCATCATCACACACTTACCCATCTCCATCCTGGTAGTTGACGTTCAGTCTCTTCGTGGAGCCCAACAACTCTGCAAAAACACAAGACAGAAAATAAATCAACATACGTTCAGGATATTTTTAGAACAAACACTGTGCTACTGGTTAACCTAGAAACTATTCACTTAAGCCTGGAGGGAAGTGTCTTCATGGTGCATCTTCAGTTCATGGTTTATAGTAGTATACTGGATTGGCTTGCTTTTGGGTTGTGCAAAATCTGGAGGTTGAGCATTGTTTTACAGATCTATTATTAGTTCACTCATGATCATGTGTTTGCTTGAGAGCTCAAACCATCTCCATGTTCAACAAGATTATCTGTGGGAACCAACTCAGTCATTCTAAAAGATTATAGAGCATCTGGTTCTGGAAAGGCTGAAGACCTGCAGGCCACAGGACTAAGAGATCCTGGTCTAGATACTCACCCTGATAAGTTGCTACCATGTTGTTGTCATGTTTTGTTGCTACCATGCTGTGTCGTCATGTGTTGCTGCCTTGCTATGTTGTTGTCTTTAGTCTCCCTTTATGTAGTGTTGTGTTGTCTCTCTTGTTGTGATGTGTGTTTTGTCCTATATTTATATTGTATTTATTTTATTTTTAATCTCAGGCCCCCGTCCCTGCAGGAGGCATATTGCCTTTTGGTAGGCTGTCATTGTAAATAAGAATTTGTACTTAACTGACTTGCCTAGTTAAATAAAGATTAAGTATATTTTTTTAGAGGGCTACGGGGTCATGGTTCAGGGTTTAAGGAGAGAGCGACAGACAGTGGAGTGGAGACTCCAGCTAGCTCACCCACCAGGCCTCAAAAACCTTGTGGGTGAGCTAGCTATCCCAAACAAACTGTCCATGATAGATCTGTCCCTTTCTCTCCGTCTCTAGAGGCAGTTCATTAGCCTCTGACCCCAGGCTGACCTCTGTGGCCAGGTCAGGAGACAATACACTGTTCAGAGAACAGGGGGGAGGAGACCTTGTTGTGTCTTTTGATCTTCTGATAGAGATGCCTCTCCATCATCCTAGTGTGGCTTTGGAAGAAAAAATGTCACTGGACACCACAGGGACTCATATGGTGCTTTTCCATCTAGAGTTAGCCCCACACCGGGAGTCGCCAGTGTTTTATGTTAACGTAACCTCTAATTATTCTGTTTCCATCAGGACTGTGACACTAAAAACTTGTGACGGGCAACAACCTCTGCATCATTCAAGAAGACTGTTGCTTTGTCATGGCCAAGTGAGACACGGGTGCTGGCCCACGTAGATGGAAACAGAAAAGTCTATGCCTTTTGGGTAAAACACTGGGGTAAATCCTCATTGGAAATGTGCCAACTTACTACAGTCATTATGCCCTCCCAAGACGTGATCAACCAATGACGGGGTCGTTCCCTTGTGTATCTCACTGGCCCTGCTGACACCCCAGCTCTCTTTGACATCTTTCATACAATTTCTCCAAACATAAGCACAGACTCACCAGTTGCATGTGATAAGGAGCACATTCTTATCAATTCTGTGAATTCCAAACAAGGTTTGTGCTTTGTAGAGTCATGCAGCTTATGCCCTGCGTTCAATCAGCATGTCAGTGTGATGCCACAGTCATCGTCCCTGACCTGAAAATAGTCACTCATTTCACAGCAAGGTCATTGAGACTATGAATCACCACCACTAGCGGTAGATATACAGTTTAATGTCAGACACTAAGCATTTGTCATCTGATGAAACAGTAATGGAGGTCTGTGAGGCAGAGCTCCATCCATGTCAGCTGGTCATAAGATAGAGTCTGCACTTGTGTCCTGGTCTCCCATGGCGTCTGAAGATGGGTCAGCCGCTGTGAGGGTCACTGTTTGCTATGAGTTCAGCGAGGTCAAAGGGCAGGCCACAGGGGGGTAACACAGAACCGAGTGGGAAAGAAGTTCCAGACACTGGATACACCCACGGTGTGGAGACATGGCGACAGCCCGTCTTACTACTGCTCATTATGTCTGAGCAGGAGGCGAGCAAGGCCAAGGTAGCCTCAACAGCCCCAAAACAAGTGCTTTGAAGTGAGCTTCTATTCCAGATCTCTGCTACACAGCCAGTTTCCCCTTGGGGATCTCTGTGGCTCTTTGATTATGACCTCAATTCCATAATTAATTAGATGTATCAAACATTGCGTGTCGCAGTAAAGTCATGGGAACACAAAGAAATCTGAACACTTTGCTGGCCGTGTAACCAGCACACACTGACATCAAACCCTCATGTGACTGACAGGATAGGCTGCCTGGCCTTGTCTTCACTACAGGAGCCAGTCTCTAATACTGAATATTGCAGCAAATTGCCCATTGAAGCTTTCATCTGCTGAAAATTTGTTAAAAGTTATTTTTAATGTAGTTTATGGAGAGGGAGGAAAGCACCGCCTGTTCGGTTACAACGTTTTGAGGACTCCATATCTTTTTTACATTTACAGCTGAAAGTATAACATACCATAGATTTGGTACCGCAAGAATGATAGGCAAAGGGGAGATTTTGCTAAAGTCTGCACCTTTGAGAATTCTGTCTTGGAACAAGTTCACGGATTCAAGTCGCAGCCTGTGTCTCTGGTGCGACTGGCAGAAACAGAATCTGTTGTAAAATATCAGACTAAAATTAGACAACCACTGTGAGTATCAAAACTATGATTATATGTTCTTCCATAAAAGAGCAGGCAACGCCTCAAAAATCCATTTTGTTTCTGGGGCTCAAATGACTGCACTTAGGTCTAGGCAATGAACATACAAAGGTTCAGGTCATAATTTTCCTTCTGCACTCATTGTGGTGTAGAACAGAGACCAGGCCACCATAATCCATCCAAAATGTGAGACAGGAACAGCTCTGTTACAGAAGAAAGAGATTTCAAAAGTAGGCCTTGTCAAAAACTGCTCTGTGAAAAACGTCAGCAGTCACATCATGCCATATTCCCTGCCGTTTGACTCAATGCCCGAGATTCAAGCTTTACGTTGCAATAAAGAAACCCTGATAGCTTTAAAGGACCCTTTAAAAAAAACGCCACATCTACATCTTCCAGATGAATTGTGAGTAAATCCATATGGCTGTTTAGTATGGTTTTAAATGGCTCGATGGCTGGTTTTGGTCCAACACTACTATGGTATCTGCCTGTCGCAATAACAGGACTTACTGTGACTGGCATCACTCAAACCAGTAAAAAGAGGACCAATGCCAAGATGAATATACATCCCTTCACATCCCTGTTCCCGAGGACATATTATACTGAAATAGTGACCAATTAGGTGAACTACAGTGGTGGTTTAACAGCTGGCCATCTTCCTCCTTGGGAGCTGAACCAGTCAACGAGGAAGCATCTTGCTTGGATGATTAAAGGGCTGAAGAAAGCCCTTTCCTCCCCTCGCCTTATGGAGGCCTGATTGTTTAGCATCTGAGACAGAGTGTTTGATCTGGTGGCACTATTTGAAGACTCAAGAGTGTCAGCGGAAACCCTGGGTCCACAATCAGGCCTGGTGGATTCCAGCGAATTCATAGCTCCGCTGTGCTCCTCGGACTCTCACAGGCCTGGCACTGGAACACAGGAAGCTGCATGCGGTATGGCTAAGGAAGGAACGGGACCTGCAGCGTCTTAGAGCCACACTTACTACACTTTATGTAAAAATACAGTCAGCTACACATATTACCGAAATGTAAACTTGCGTACTTGCTACGTCTCGACCGCTACCTTCAGAGGTAGAGCACGACACCCACCAAACAGTTACCCCCCTGGAAGCAGAGCAGTACAAACAGAATAAATGGTAATAGCAGAGCAATGTTTTTGAATATATGAGACTCGTTTTATTGAGAGTTCACCTAGATTTTTTTTATATACCTGGAATGTATCCCTGTTACATTCTAGGGATGAGTATGAGTAATTGATTGCTCGGACAGAGGTCAAAACTCAATCTTTAACCAGAGATAAAATAAAACAATTCAATCCAGGGCAGGCCTTCTATTCTAAAAAAATAGCTTGTTCTTTTTATTCTCGAAAGAAAATCATGTGAGTACTCGAACAGTCAAATAATGACAAATGGCCATCCTTATTACATTCTGAAATTGTCGCAGTAGCTGCCGGCTACACTGAGCCACGTAAAACTATGGAAGCCCATCTCCACAGAGGCGAGGAAATAAACCCCTTAAAATGGTAGCATACACCGAATCACATGTAACTTATATATTTGCATTAGTATACGCATTAAAAGTCCCACTGCAAAGTTACACCTCACTTTTCTTATTTCTCAAGTTATTACATAAAACCAAATAAAAAAGTTACAAAACTCCAGTAGCCTACTTCCCTGAGAACATGCCGAAAAGTTGTATTTTATTTAGTTAAAAAAATAATTTCCCCACTTTCGTGGTATCCAATTAGCAGTTACAGTCTTGTCTCATCGCTGCAACACCCATACGGACTCGGGAGAAGCAAAGGTCGACAGCCGCGCGTCCTCCAAAACACAACCCAACCAAGCCGCACTGATTCTTGACACAATGCCCAGTTAACCCGGAAGCCAGCCGCACCAATGTGTCGGAGGAAACACCGTGCACCTGGCGAGCGTGTTAGCGTGCACTGCGCCCGGCCCGCCACAGGAATCACTAGTGCGCGATGGGACAAGGACATCCCTGCCGACCAAACCCTCCCCTAACCCGGACGACTCTGGGCCAATTGTGTGCCGCCCCATGGGTCTCCCGGTCGCGGACGGCTGTGACAGAGCCTGGACTCGAACCCAGAATCTCTAAACCACTGCGCCGCTCGGGAGGCCCAACATGCCGAAAAGTTGACAAAACAAAAAGGAAAACAGACGAGGTACTACAGAGCAAAGAGGCATGATTTTATTTTGTTTTGAGCCCACGGCAAGGAGGCACCAGAGTATGCCGTGCTAACAGGTTCCTACTAGATAACACAGCCACAAAGTCTGAAGAGCATGAGGATGCAAACGTTGGCCGGCTTGAGCTAGATACCAAGCTTTTTTAAATATTTTTTTTTATATCAAATCAATACATAAAGCACATGAGGGAACACAAGCCTACATAGATTACAAACAATAGACAATCGAGCTAGGGGGTACAATATCACATTACAATTACACAAGGACCTTAAGGGACATGCATATACATACAATTCTAACAGCTTTTTTGTTAGTAGAGCATTTAACCGTCTTAAAATACAGTTCAATTTATTTTTGTAGGGTACGAAAATGTGGTTTTCTGTTTGTAAATTTACATTTGTGTATATGAAATTTGGCCAAAAGTATAATGAAATTAATTACGTAAAAATGATTGCTCTTATTTCTATTGTATGTAAAGACTCCAAACAGTACATCTCTCCGCTAGATACCAAGCTAGCATACGAACTCTCTCCATATGACGTTGCTAAATAGTGCATTGTGGGTAGTTTAGAAGATATCCGGAAATAAGTTCATAATTAATAACCCAAAAACATAACTATGTTTGTAGCTATAGGTAACCAGATCATGACTACAACTAAGTTACTGTGTCTTTGACAACACTGTGTTGTTACGTTGGTGAGTAAAAACTCATGCTTCCTACCCTTTGCACATACATGCTTGTGAATTGTTGCATTATTCAAGAGAGTAATATGGTTTGGTTGCATTATTCAATAGTGTAATATCTTTAAGAATAAAAGTTTGTCACGGTTGAATAGTTTTGCTTACTGGCTTGTGGCTACTGTGATATTTACGGTAAACTTGAGCTGAGGACCAAACATTTTTGCATTGCCAGCCACAACAAAAGGTAGAGTAAAGCAAGGATGTAATGTGGATGGAAAAGTAAAATTGTTTTTCGCCACCCCGCTCCTCAGTCTCTCCTTCATATCTCTTAGTGGGAATAGGGCCTTATCTGCTGAGTAAATGGGGACAGGAAGTCATATCGCAGTGCTGGGGTATTTTTTTTGTTGCCTTATCTGAGCTCTGGGACAATGACAGGGTCGCACACAAAAGGAGTCCGTTCCCCTGGCCAGTTCCCAGATCCCTGTCGTTTTTAAACGGCTCTGTGAGGCGTCAGGGTGGCTATTCCCCACGTCTAGAGGCAGCGCTGCCAGAGTGGACCACAGCCACAGATTTCAACACAGATCGGTTTTATCTGTTTACTTTCCTCAAATCAACAGTTACATGTGGAGAAAAGTCATCACACACTGCTAAGTCCGCTGGGTAAAGTTAGGTCCTCAGTTTGCCTGGTGGTTAGCCCTCTCTGGAGCTAGATATGGACCTGTATAGCATTTTGACCGCAGGTGGCTCACCCATCTATCAACACCTACCTGTTCCTGGTGCAGTTAACACCTGCGTAGCTGCACCTGCCTGGTTACATCATAGGAAGCAGTACTCTCACTGCTGTGTCTTGAGGCCCCTTGTGCTGCTGCTCACTCCTACACATCCACATCCTGTCTGAACACCTGCCTCCTAGCCAAAGAGCGGGAAAATCCCTCAGCAATCAGAGCCACAGTTTCTGAACTCTCACACTTAAACTATAAGGGGAAGTGCTGTCAGAGAGAGAGTAGGGAGGAGAAAGTGAAGGCTGAGTGCTTCCTCCTGTGGCAAACAAGCATTACAAAATATATATATGGTCATTGCCCCTCAGAAATCTCCATGCCAGATTACCCCATATTACTTCAGTATACGCAGCTACACAGAGGAGTCCAAACTGTCTGGCCGTTAAGAACACAAGGTTAAGAACACATCAGGGGTAAGAGATTGGTGGTGTGGCTGAGTATTTTCCTAAAGTGCTAACAAACTAAGCCAAATTTCCTCTCTCCATCTTGTGTCCATGACTGTTCATTCTGCATGTTATTTTCCCACCATGCACACTGTACTGGCACATGATAGGACCCCATTGCTGGAAACCACAGTGAAATGGCCCAAACTCACACTCAACCGGGCAAGGACAAGCCCATCTCAGTTCACCTCCCAGGCCTCTGGTGGTCCACTTTGTTTATGTGTTGTTTTTCTCCGGGGAGGAATGTACCTCGTCTTGTGGGGCAGTTGTCCGGTTTGCCCCATCACCTCCACCTCCTGGGGGTGGTGTTTGGGGGTGATCAGAGGGGGTCAGAGTTTTACTGGTGGCACCATGAGGAAGCACTGGCTGTGTGACTAGGAACCGGAGGTGTAGGAGTGTGTGAGTGACCTCAGGGGTGTTTCGTTGCAATCTGGCTGTGACACGGAGGGGGGGGGCTCTCAGAAACAAAAGCAGGGACTTGAGCTGGGCCTCTTCTACACTTCCTTTCCCAAGACCATTGTTCCAAAGAGCGGGAGTCTTAGGCCATTGTGTGAGCCCCCTCCCAGAGGAGGGAGAAAGGGAGGCAGAGCGAGAGAGGTCCCTAAACTCTGTGTTCCTCCATCTCACTGACTCTACTCCACCCTCTCTGTCTTCCTCCACCACTCCCTTTTTTCTGCACTCTATTTTCCCCTCGTTCCCCTGGCCCTTCCTCTGATGATTAGAGTAATGCCTGAGAAGCAGGGAGTTCCTCCTGTTCCATTCACAACTCATTACACAGCCTACACAGAAACCAGGACCACCTCTAGTACACAAGAGGATCCAGACACAGACAACCAGCTTCTCACACAATCAAGTAACCAAACAACCAGCAACACACAAAAAAAAAGAGTACAAATGCCCTTTCATAAAAGGGGAAAAACATTATTTAAACAACTGAGCAATTACTTAGCTGACTTAGCAAGGGGACAAGGGGAAAAGGCTCCCCTCCTGCCCTAAGCAGTGTCCTACTGATCCAGACCTTTCACACACTTCAGCTTCTCCAGAGGAATGTGTACGCTGCTGTACTGTAGTGTCTCACTGCCTGCCCACACCTGCTGCCCCACGCCTGGGGCTTTACTCACGCCACTCTTATCAGGAGACAAGAAAAGGCAGATCACACCGACATCAGACACGTAGCAGCACAGATAAGAGCCAGATTGTTCTCTCCCCATCATATCTGGGCATGCTCTCCTCTCCTGGCCCTCTAGGCTCCAACAAGCTACGTCCTAATGGCTGACAGGAACGCCAACATGCATGGTCTAACGCATGAGAATGAAGAGTTGAGGCTCCCAATGTTTTCCTTTGAGATGAAGTGGAGTGAAACCTGAGGCCCATGTGTTGTCTTCCCAGTCCGGCTCAGCCAGTGGGGAGTCTGGGGTTCGGAGCCCGGGCCAGCTTGGCATGGGGAGTAGCACCATGGTATGTAAATAAAAGAGCTGCAGATGGGTCTGGAGGAGTGTGTGGTCACACACGGACACGGCACGCCAGAGGGCCAACACTAACACCAGCAGAAGAGATGAGCTTTGAAATGCACATGTACACACACAACACCCCGGGTCAAGGGGGGTGTTTATGGGAAAAGGTGATTTGCCCTGTCAGTAGTTGACACTGCTGGTGTCCCAAATTGACTGTAATGACTTCACACAGCCATTTTGTTGTCGTCTGGAACTGTTTTGGGGCCAGTGACAACAGTCTAACTCCTTTCTGTCACTCTGTGGAAGTACTGCTGATACCATTACAGTCAGCAAAGATATAATTCATTCACTCATACTGAGGGGACAAAGAAGAAAACTATTCCCTGAATCACTCATGAGGAGTTGACAAGGTTGTGAAGGATAACACTAAAACTGCTAAAGCAGTCATTTGGACTGCTCATATATATATCTTTAAATACTCTGCCATTTAAGTCATGCCCCCCTCAGTCCCTTGACTTTTCCTAAATAACCCTATATAACACACTGTCGTTGTTAGAATCTTAATATCACAAACAGAACTGGTGTTATAATTACTTTTAGGAGGGCATTTTTTAAATGGTTTTCCCCAATTGCTCCTCCTCCCGACAGTGGGGCCTGCTCCACTCCTTCTCCCGACAGTGGGGCCTGCTCCACTCCTTCTCCCGACAGTGGGGCCTGCTCCACTCCTTCTCCCGACAGTGGGGCCTGCTCCACTCCTTCTCCCGACAGTGGGGCCTGCTCCACTCCTTCTCCCGACAGTGGGGCCTGCTCCACTCCTTCTCCCGACAGTGGGGCCTGCTCCACTCCTTCTCCCGACAGTGGGGCCTGCTCCACTCCTTCTCTCGACAGTTGAAGGCGCTGTCCCAGTTGATAATCACCTCAATAATTGCCTCAAAACTGAACCTAAACCGAAACTAATTTCACACATAACAGATTAAATAAATGAAGTAAAGTATGATAGGGAGAAAGGGGGAGGGGAAGCAAACCATGCATAATTATGTCATCACCAATTGTGAATTAAAAACAGGCCATCCTATTGTATTGATCTATTCTAATTAGAACCTCAAAACAGTATGTACCCTATTAGACTATTCTCCAAAATTAAAACAATTATAGTAATGGCCTTTGAGTGTGGACTGTATTATTATACATACTGGATGGACTGGTTACCTTACGCTACACTCCAAACTGTCTACCCATGAGTCTGGGAGAGAACATATAGGCCATGGCGATGTGGTTGGTTCATTGACTGTGCAGAGTGGCTTACAGAGATAGCCGCCCCCAAATTGTATTTGATTTTGAATAGCCTAGAAAACGGAAATTGTCATTTATGTTCATAATTAATAGGCTGAGACATTACCTTTAGCTACAGAATATCTCACCACTGTGCATTTCCATCTCCTCCATGACAATAACAGTCTGACACAACGTAATGACCACCACAGCCCTAGGCTAGAACAATTTGGCACCAAAAACCTCTTAAATCATTTTTTTTAAATATTTTCCTGCCGTGCGTAATATGCTGTAGGCTATGTATTGTATAACAGCACAATCGTTATTTTAATTCCGTTTTTGTATTTTTTTCGGGCTTTGGCTCATATATGGGCCTATGTGTATGCATCAGCTCTAATATGCGTATGGCTGTTTTGAATGAATCATCAACTTAGAAAGCGCTGGTCATTTTATTATGTTATGCTTTGAAACAAAGACCATGTTCTCCACTCAGTTTCAACCTGTTGTTGACCTTCTTTCTTCAAATTGATCAATCACAGTGAGGTGAGTTTTAAAAACATGGTAATGTTTTGATGAAAAGCATTTGATGTGATTTCACTGCATTAGCATTGATATCAGAGTTGTTATAGGGACAATAGAGCCCTGAGTACCAGGCCATTAACGACCCGATGGTCGTTATCAATTTGGGTACTATCAACACATGTCCACATGTGCATAAGAGGAGAATAACATGACTCAACGATCACGTGGAATTTTACTGCGGTCATGACTCATAACTGCCGGCGTGGCATAATACTGTCAGTGCAACAGCCCTAACCCTATATCAGTACAACAGCCCTAACCCTATATCAGTACAACAGCCCTAACCCTATATCAGTACAACAGCCCTAACCCTATATCAGTACAACAGCCCTAACTCTATATCAGTACAACAGCCCTAACCCTATATCAGTACAACAGCCCTAACCCTATATCAGTACAACAACCCTAACCCTATATCAGTACAACAGCCCTAACCCTATATCAGTACAACAGCCCTAACCCTATATCAGTACAACAGCCCTAACCCTATATCAGTACAACAGCACTAACCCTATATCAGTACAACAGCCCTAACCCTATATCAGTACAACAGCCCTAACCCTATATCAGTACAACAGCCCTAACCCTATATCAGTACAACAGCCCTAACCCTATATCAGTACAACAAATCCAAAACAGTCTTATCAGTCTACTCTGGCCTACTTGGAGTACACAGTGAGAGCGTGTGTAATTTACAATGGCAAGAAGACCAACACGAATGGATGCACATGCTAAGTTAGCATTGCTACAAAATCTGAATGAAAACTACTCAGATGCTGGGGAAGAAATTATTCATGACATCTGATTATTCTTCAGATTCTGAGCCTCATCATGAACCTTGAAGCCTGAACCTAAACTGAAGCCTGAACCTAAGCACTAAAAAGACATGCTCCAACTGATGCTACTGTGTGAAGACGCACACCATGACAGCACGAGCTGAAAATAATTGACTATTTTTGACTGCTGTCAGTGACACTTATATTCATTATAATGCCATTATTGCTTTTGTGCTGATTTACACTTTATCAAGCACACTTGGAGCTTATAATGATGTTTAGGCTACTGATGTTTTCATCATTTGACTGTGAGTCTTGCTGACCTTGCATCTTGGAAGAAGGGGATTATATATTTTTTAATAAAAATAAATCGTTACCGCATTCCAACACATGTGCTTTCTATTTCATAGTTGTAACAAAGGAACTCCACAAATAAAATACATTTAAGACTTGAATGTGTTTCTATTTTTTATGTTTTTACATATAGCCTATAGTAACAAACTAGTGAAAATGCTATTGTGTTATTTAAAAAATATATATTTGTATTCTGTTACCTAAGACCTTCATTAACACAACCAAATTATTATTTTTGCGATAGAATATATTAAATGTATTAACTACACTGTTAGAATGTTGCAGTCAGAATGGCTGCTCATTACTTAATATCATTTTTTTTTAATTACCTTTATTTAACTAAGCAAGTCAGTTAAGAACAAATTCTTATTTACAATGACGGCCTCCACCGGCCAAACCCGGACGACGCTGGGCCAATTGTGCGCCACACTACGGGACTCCCAATCACGGCCGGTTGCGATACAGCCTGCAATCGAACCAGGGTGTCTGTAGTGATGCCTCAAGCACTGAGATGTAGTGCCTTACACGGAACCCAAACTGGCTGCGCACGTGCCCCATCGTGCATAAATGTATTTTGTCCCCCTACACCAAACGAGATCACAACACTCGGGTTAAAATATCAAAACAAACTCTGAACCAATTACATTCATTTGGGAACAGGTCAAAAAGCATTAAACATTTATGGCAATTTAGCTAGTTAGCTTGCACTTGCTAGCTAATTTGTCCTATTTAACTAGCTTGTTGTTGATAACTAATTTGTCCTGGGATATAAACATTGAGTTGTTATTTTACCTGAAATGCACAAGGTCCTCTACTCCGACAATTAATCCACACATAAAACGGTCAACCGAATCGTTTCTATTCATCTCTCTTCCTTCCAGGCCTTTTCTCCTCTTGACTTTATATTGCGATTGGAAACTTTCATAAATTAGGTGCATTACTGCCACTGACCTCGTTTGACTTTCAGTCACCCACGTGGGTATAACCAATGAGGAAATGGCACGTGGGTACCTCCTTCTATAAACCAATGAGGAGATGGGAGAGGCAGGACTTGCAGCGAGATCTGCGTTAGAAATAGAACTGATTTCTATTTTAGCCCTTGGCAACGCAGACGCTCATTGGCGCGCGTGAGCAGTGTGGGTGCAATAATTGAATAACATTGATTTCTACATTTATTTTGCAACACTCGCGCACGCGATGCAAGCATTGTGGTCAGCCTATTTGGGCTCCCGAGTGGAGCAGCGGACTAAGGGAAATGGGCGGTCCATCGAGGCCCAGCGGTACTAGTGTTAAAGGGTAACTCTACCACCTTTCATTACCTCACCTCATTTTCATTATCTCCAGCACAATATCAGTGTAAACATGTGAAAATGGCGCATTTCGAAGTTTTGTATAATTTTTTTTTTAAAGTTCTAACCGATGACATTATCAAAAGTTTAAACCTTAAAAAAATAGTCATTTTCAAACACTATGACATTCGCGGTGACATGGGGAGCAAGAAAGTACCATCCCTTGAACTTGAAAATCAGTGTCACGCCAGATGAAAACATGGAACATAAAGATAGGGAACACTCTTCCAAAGAGAGAACAGACATTGTGATTTATGAATTGGGCATAGAACAAAAGTCATAAAATTGGTTCTTACAATCCCTGTAGTTTGGGAAAACTGAAAGACCCCCTTTCCTTGTTTCATATGAAATTGACGTTTCCTGTCCAAGACCTACCATGAATAACCACTCTCTCATGGTTGAAATGTCCTCATGTGAATATAAATGGGGAGCAGTGGTTTCATTACAGATACAGTATGGAACTTATCCCATTTCATTACAGAACACCAGGCCTGTATTTACTGGACTTGAAAAAGACAAATTAAGAGCGTCTCAGTTAGAGGAGAGCCCTCTTTAACCATGTTGAAGAGACCGGGTGGTAGTGGTACACTCTTTAACCATGTTGAAGAGACCGGGTGGTAGTGGTACACTCTTTAACCATGTTGAAGAGACAGGGTGGTAGTGGTACACTCTTTAACCATGTTGAAGAGACAGGGTGGTAGTGGTACACTCTTTAACCATGTTGAAGAGACCGGGTGGTAGTGGTACACTCTTTAACCATGTTGAAGAGACAGGGTGGTAGTGGTACACTCTTTAACCATGTTGAAGAGACCGGGTGGTAGTGGTACACTCTTTAACCATGTTGAAGAGACCGGGTGGTAGTGGTACACTCTTTAACCATGTTGAAGAGACAGGGTGGTAGTGGTACACTCTTTAACCATGTTGAAGAGACAGGGTGGTAGTGGTACACTCTTTAACCATGTTGAAGAGACAGGGTGGTAGTGGTACACTCTTTAACCATGTTGAAGAGACCGGGTGGTAGTGGTACACTCTTTAACCATGTTGAAGAGACAGGGTGGTAGTGGTACACTTTAACCATTTAACCATGTTGAAGAGACAGGGTGGTAGTGGTACACTCTTTAACCATGTTGAAGAGACAGGGTGGTAGTGGTACACTCTTTAACCATGTTGAAGAGACAGGGTGGTAGTGGTACACTCTTTAACCATGTTGAAGAGACAGGGTGGTAGTGGTACACTCTTTAACCATGTTGAAGAGACAGGGTGGTAGTGGTACACTCTTTAACCATGTTGAAGAGACAGGGTGGTAGTGGTACACTCTTTAACCATGTTGAAGAGACAGGGTGGTAGTGGTACACTCTTTAACCATGTTGAAGAGACAGGGT
This sequence comes from Oncorhynchus tshawytscha, assembly GCF_018296145.1. Taxonomy (NCBI): domain Eukaryota; kingdom Metazoa; phylum Chordata; class Actinopteri; order Salmoniformes; family Salmonidae; genus Oncorhynchus; species Oncorhynchus tshawytscha. The sequence goes on along the minus strand of NW_024609618.1, from coordinate 146,022 downwards.
GGTAGTGGTACACTCTTTAACCATGTTGAAGAGACAGGGTGGTAGTGGTACACTCTTTAACCATGTTGAAGAGACAGGGTGGTAGTGGTACACTCTTTAACCATGTTGAAGAGACAGGGTGGTAGTGGTACACTCTTTAACCATGTTGAAGAGACAGGGTGGTAGTGGTACACTCTTTAACCATGTTGAAGAGACAGGGTGGTAGTGGTACACTCTTTAACCATGTTGAAGAGACAGGGTGGTAGTGGTACACTCTTTAACCATGTTGAAGAGACAGGGTGGTAGTGGTACACTCTTTAACCATGTTGAAGAGACAGGGTGGTAGTGGTACACTCTTTAACCATGTTGAAGAGACAGGGTGGTAGTGGTACACTCTTTAACCATGTTGAAGAGACAGGGTGGTAGTGGTACACTCTTTAACCATGTTGAAGAGACAGGGTGGTAGTGGTACACTCTTTAACCATGTTGAAGAGACAGGGTGGTAGTGGTACACTCTTTAACCATGTTGAAGAGACAGGGTGGTAGTGGTACACAAGCAAAACCAGCAATAAGTGTATTACTCAGCACGCTATATGTATTGATACACATCTAAAACGCCCAGCAGTACAGACATTGTGGCGCGGCCTCTCTCAGTAATACTGGTTATCACTACATTCATTGTTTACTCAATAATGCATTTACTGCCGTTTCCTGCTTATGTACCCAGTCGCACCCTTGGGATTACATTCTCACAGTAGTCTTTTTGGGGGTAAGAACTTCAGTTTATATAAGTCTAGAAGGCATGTCATGTTTAGTGTAGGGATTTGGACGTTCCTTTCAAGCATGAGAAGACAGTGCAGTTTACTGACAGAGAGCTCTACTGCACTGGGCTGCTGATCATGCTGCATCTCTAGCTATTTCCAGTGGAGCGCCAGAGGAAGGATGTGAACTGGGGATGACTCAAAGCATGGTTCACAATGCATGATTAGGTTATTTGTGAGACTAGTGATCCATAAAGATGCTGTAAATGATGCGACAATGCTGCTGTACCATTTGAATTGAATGTCAGTCATTACAGCACAATATCATTGAGGATGAGAACAAGTTTTACCATACGCCAACAGGGACCTAGAAACAAAGGTCCCATCCAAGGGCTTGAAATTGACACGGCCTACAGGGGGGCCTTTGAGTCATAAATCATGACTGTGTGTGATGCGTTTCACAGCACTCTGCCTCAGGGTGTGTGTGTGTGCACCTGGGCTGTGTGTGCAGTGAACCCCTCTGTCTGTGGAGCCGGCCTGTCACTCACTGGGCCCTAATGGACACGTATCCGTGACGACACGGCGTGAAGGAGAGGGCCGCGAGACTTTCATCTCCAGGCCAACTGACATGGCTCGACAGCTGCAGGGCAGGCCACTGGGGAGCTGGCTGAGAGACCCCAAGTATCCGAGCTCAGGCCAGCCCTGACTAAAGGAAGCCACCATCACACTGCAGCAGGAAGCAGCAACCCTGGAGAAAATACATCGAAGTCGCCCTAAACGCAGGCCTGGCTACTCAAAATCCTTGCTCCAGCCAAACGCTACGCCACGACCACGGACAAAAGTTTGTACACCGCAATGAGTCTGGATCGGAGTACCTCCCGGACCATTTCTAGCACGCAAACACATTGTAACTGTTCTGATTAGTCCCAGAAACCGACGGGTTGCGCCAGAGCCAGAACACGTAGGTAAGGAGGCATTTTGAAAATGCGTCATTGGCTTTGATACGCTGATTGGTTAGAGATGATCCAATCACTGATTACTTGTGTTTTGTACAACATACTCATTTTGACGTCACCACAAACGGCTTCAACAATGGCAGACTCAGACTGGAGTATATCGCGAACGCAGGGGAGCAGCGGAATAATTCCGTTGGAGTCGCCAGGCAACCTAAACACGGACCTGGCGCTTCTTTTGTGATCAGGATTTAAATGCAAAGAAAAAGAAGTCGTTGGTGCTGATGCAGAAGTCAGTTATATGAGAAGAACGCTCCAAAGACGTGTTTGGTTTAACTGAAAGAGGAGGAACGAGGAGAGACAAGCAAAGGGCAATGAAAGAGGGAATGTTTTCCTTGGCACAGAGAGCAGAGAAAAACAGCCCTGCTGATTCATGACAAACGACCAGAAAAGTGCTTTAATTATACGTGTGCAAAGGACTAACAGTACAGCTATGATTTGATAGGTAAAGCTGAACAGTGTAAGGAGGGCAGGCAGTTAAGAAAACACATAGATCATAGTTCAACTCAAGGCAAACCTCAGAAGGTTCCGTTTGGGGATTCAATCACTGGGTTTATTTTCTACCCAAATACGGCAGTTCAAGCTTATTCCCATCTGTCAGAGACTATCATCTGATGAAGTATCATTTTATGAAAGGAAGGATCAATCTCAAAAGATACAGAAAGCAGGCTGCATTCTACTATACCAGTGGTTCCCAAACTTTTTATAGTCCCGTACCCCTTAAAACAATCAACCTCCAGCTGCATACCCCCTCTAGCACCAGGACCAGCGCACTCTACAATGTTGTTTTTTGCCATCATTGTAAGCCTGCCACACACACACACACACTTTACGATAGTTAAACATAAGAATGAGTGTGAGTTTTTGTCACAACCCGGTGTGTGGGAAGTGACAAAGACCTCTTCCAAGGCACAAATAATAATATAATAATACATCAATAATTTTCTCTTTATTTAGCCATCTTACATATAAAACCATTTTGTTCAATCAAAAATTGTGAATAACTCACCACAGGTTAATGAGAAGGGTGTGCTTGAAAGGATGCACATAACTCTGCAATGTTGGGTTGTATTGGAGAGAGTCTCAGTCTTAAATCATTTCTCACACACAGTCTGTGCCTGTATTTAGCTTTCATGCTGGTGAGGGCCGAGAATCCACTCTCACATAGGTACGTGGTTGCAAAGGGCATCAGTGTCTTAACAGCGCGATATGCCCAGGCAGGATACTCTGAGCACAGCCCAATCCAGAAATCTGGCAATGGCTTCTGATTAAATTAAATTTTCTCAGAACCGCTTGTTGCAATTTCGATGAGACTCTTGTTCAGATATCAGTAAGTGGACTGGAGGCAGGGCATGAAAGGGATAACAATTCCAGTTGTTTGTGTCGTCCGTTTACGGAAAGTACCTGCGTAATTGCACACCCAGCTCACTCAGGTGCTTTGCTATATCACATTTGACATTGTCCTGAAGCTTGAGTTCATTTGCACACAAAAAAAATAATGCAATGACGGAAAGACCTGTGTTGTCCTTGTTAATGCAGGCAGAAAAGAGCTCCAACTTCTTAATTATAGCCTCAATTTTGTTCCGCACATTGAATATAATTGCAGAGAGTCCCTGTAATCCTAAATCCAGAACATTCAGGTGAGAAAAAACATCACCTAGATAGGCCAGTTGTGTGAGAAACTCGTCAACATGCAAGCTGTCAGACAAGTGAAAATTATGGTCAGTAAATAAAACTTTAAGCTCGTCTCAATAAAGAAATGTGTCAATACTTTTCCCCTTGATAACCAGAGCACTTCTGTATGTTGTCAAATAATGACATGGTCGCTGCCCATATCATTGCATAATGCAGAAAATACACGAGAGTTCAGGGGCCTTGCTTTAACCATTTTCACTGTAGTGTCCAAAATGTCTTTCAAGCTGTCAGGCATTCCCTTGGCAGTAAGAGCCTCTCGGTGGATGCTGCAGTGTACCCAAGAGCTTCTCGGTGGATGCTGCAGTGTACCCAAGAGGCATCGGGAGCAACTGCTTGCACGTGCGTTACCACTTTACTACGTCTCCCTGTCATGGCGTTTGAGCCATCAGTACAGGTACCAACACATCTTGACCACCAAAGTCCATTTCATGTCACAAAGCTGTCCAGTACTTAAAAAATATATTCTCCTGTTGTCCTAGTTTAAAGTGGTTTGCAGAAGAGGATGTCTTCCTTAATTGACCCCCCATAAACGTAACGGACATACAGTGGGGCAAAAAAATATTTAGTCAGCCACCAATTGTGCAAGTTCTCCCACTTAAAAAGATGAGAGAGGCCTGTAATTTTCATCATAGGTAAACTTCAACTATGACAGACAAAATGAGAGAAAAAAAATCCAGAAAATCACACTGTAGGATTATTTATTTATTTATTTGCAAATTATGGTGGAAAATAAGTATTTACTACTCACAAGTCATCTTTATTCTCGCTCAAAAAACTCCTGTGGCTTATTTTTCAAATTGTCATGTTTCGTTTCTAAATGTCTGCGCAAGAGTGAAGGTTTCCCGCGAGCGAGTAACAGTTAATGTGATTGGATGTTAATTATTTGACTAGGCTACCTGTATTTTACATCGTGTTGTTATTTCGCTGAACACAAAATGGTTGAATTTGATTTTTGGCAGTGAAACAAGGCTACTCGGACAAGAAAAAAAACTCGCCCAAATGTATAGCCCCGTTGGAAAATACAAATGTACTGTTTGAAAATGTGAGAAAAATTCCCCAAAATTATACATTTTACCCCCGTTTGGGAATACTTGTACTATACAAATAAAGACAACAAAGACTGGACCCAACGTCCTGCGTAGAAAACCAACAATAGATTTCCTTGACCACATCCTATGTTGTCTTAAAAGGATCACCAGAGAGGGTTAACCCAAAATGCCATGAAAAGGGAAACATCTGTCTCAACTACATGTCTCTGCACCTCAGTCAATTCATTAGGCCAAAATAGTTAGTGCACCGGAGACTATTTTGAAGGAAGCAAACATTAGAAAACAGGCTAGACCTTTACATTGAAGGGATTTTCTTATCTTAATCATAAGGACATACCAGTCATAGCTGGGAGGGTCACAAGCTCTGTATTCTCCTGTGTAATGTAAACACTGCAAAGGTGATGGGGCTCCCCAGGGTTCACAGGTCAAGGGGCTCCCCAGGGTTCACAGGTGAAGGGGCTCCCCGGGTTCACAGGTGAAGGGGCTCCCCAGGGTTCACAGGTGATGGGGCTCCCCAGGGTTCACAGGTGATGGGGCTCCCCAGGATACACAGGTGATGGGGCTCCCCAGGATACACAGGTGATGGGGCTCCCCAGGATACACAGGTGATGGGGCTCCCCAGGATACACAGGTGATGGGGCTCCCCAGGATACACAGGTGATGGGGCTCCCCAGGATACACAGGTGATGGGGCTCCCCAGGATACACAGGTGATGGGGCTCCCCAGGGTTCACAGGTGATGGGGCTCCCCAGGGTTCACAGGTGATGGGGCTCCCCAGGGTACACAGGTGATGGGGCTCCCCAGGGTACACAGGTGATGGGGCTCCCCAGGATACACAGGTGATGGGGCTCCCCAGGATACACAGGTGATGGGGCTCCCCAGGATACACAGGTGATGGGGCTCCCCAGGGTTCACAGGTGATGGGGTTCCCCAGGGTTCACTGGCAAATGGTGTGCCTTTGATTCCCTATGAGCCCACCATCATACAGCATCAGTTGAATCACATTACAGTACATTGGTACACTGAGAAAAGAACAAGGGACAAAAATCCAAGACTACATCCAAGACGTTCCTTTCAAGTACTAGGCCTAAAATGTACTAGCAGCCGTTGTCTGTCTCTCTTCTCCATGCTGCAGTGACCACTACAGAACTTCAGTGTTTATTGCCCCGTCCATATTATTTTTATTAGTGTTGCACCATTGTTCTTACTTAATATAAACATATACAATTCTAGAAGCACGTCTTAGACTGATGGACTGTGCCATCCCTACGGCCTCTACAATAGATTAATCCACTCAGACATGCACGAATCAGACATGTCTTGTACACAATTAAATGATTCTTATTATTATTTGCTATAGCTCGATTAAAGAAATCTTGGTCGACCAACAGCCTATCGACCAAACAGTCAACTAAATGGTCAGCCCTAATGTTCACCAACAGGACTAGCAGTTACAACACATCTGGTGTAACAGGGTGAAACCGCTGCACCACCTTGAGAGATAATCCCATGGCTTCGCTCTGGACCTGCTGGACTGTGATGTGGAGTTATCTGCACGTGGCGCAGGGCGGAGATTGCATCTCCGGGTCCCAAATTGTAGGCCTAAACCCCAGTGTTGGAGCAGTGCTTGGAGAAGAGCCATGGACACAGATACTGACTCACCGCTGTGATTATATCATATACCCACTGCTGCCATGCTGAGAGCTCCACTAACCCACCAAGACTGTGATATGCCCTAAACCTCACAATGACCCTGAGACTAAACGCTGAACAGTTCATATTCAGCACTGTCCCAAAAGAGAGGTCCAAATGGGTGCAGCTATTGCTCTGACCCAAATTATTCATCCAATTCTCTTTTCCCGAGAATACTGTTTCCAAGTAATTAGCATATTTGCCAGAGGATCGCACGCAAACACTAAAAGACAGTAAAAAAAAATTGAGACGAGGTACTAATTGAGCTAACAATCATTCACTCTGTCATTTGTTCCCAGGCCAGACAGAGCCTTCCTGGAAACCTTGGTGGGGTCCTGGCTGTGGGAGCAGGATGCAAAGCAAGACTATGAGAAGAGATAAGGTCCCTGGTCGTTCTCCCTGTTGAGGCCCATTAGACAGCTGACACAATGGAGCACCAGGCATGCAAATGACCTGCGTGAGTTGCATTGTGTCTCTGCCCAGCTGGGCGTCCACAGAGAATAGGGCTCGGGGGTGTGACACATACGGAAGGTTTTATTAAAGAAAGAGACACACATTCAGATGAAAGAAGGACAGCGGGGTGACATAATCGTCCTGATGGGGGGTTCTGCCATACAGACCCATATGGGCTGGGGGGTGGGGTTAATGAAGAGGCAGGTGCATGACACCAGCATCACAACATCTGAGAGGAAATTAACAGTGATGTTTGCATATGATACATGCAGAAGATTACATTTGGATGCTGTTTGTCATGGGGCCAGAGTCAGCAGAGGCTAATGAAAAGAGAGCCAACGAGCCAGCCAAGACAGGACAGACACAGCTGGAAGCTGCTGACAGAGCCTAACTCACAGTGACCAGCAGGAATGCTCAACGGGACACTTCACCTCTGTGTGTCACTCAGGTGTTTGTGACAGAAATGGAGGGCCCAGAGACCAGGCCCTAATGATTATAGCTTATTTGTTGGCAGGCCCTAATGATTATAGCTGATTGGACGGCAGGCCCTAATGGGAGGCCTAATGGCCACTAGATGATGTAGTGGCAGACTCTAGGGTCCTCTTGGAAGAGCTTGTCAAGGAGGTATGCATTTAAACCTGCACCCCTGTGATAACTGCACACACAGAGAGCCAAGCCCTTAATGAGATACTTTTTCCCAGCATGGAGAATGTTCCTTGGGTAAAAAAAAGAAAACAAACATTGCATTGTTTTTGTCTTGAGGGGTGGAGGATAGCAAATATGAATGTGTGTGTGGGTGTGAGTTCATGCCTCTTCCTCTTTAAGCTTAACAGACACACCAGCACACTCCACACTTTTTGGTCACAGGATAAGAGGAAACTCCACACCCCATCCTTTGTTCATAATGGACTTTTTCTCTCCAGCGGCGCCAAACTTTCATCTACTTACTTCCCCAGTACTAACTCCCCTCTCCTCCTGACAGAGTAAGCATGTGACTAACCATGTCCGTTTGCGGTCAGTGTGGGTGCGGTGAGGTGCATCAGGCCTCCACTTACAGTAATGGAGATAAGGTGACAGATTAACAGCCCAGGGAGAGATACCAGCCACTTTCCCTTTCGACAGCTCTGCTTCTCTCCCCTTCGATATCAGTACCGCAGCCGAGACCACATTTCCTCATCTCCATGACAAAAGCTAGACTTTTCTCTCCTCTAAACCCAAAGTCCTGTTTGAAGTCGCCTCAGACTCCTGGAGGGCAGAATAGTAACAGTTCTGTTGGAAAGTTCCGAGGCCTCTTACCCTTCTCTTTGTCCTCTACACCAAAACTTTCTTCTCAGTCTTCGGGTTAAGCCAAACTGTGGAGGAGTCAGATTCCAGTTCCAGAAAACAGATCGGAGGTTTCCTTGTGGGGTACACATTCCTACAACATGACATCATCCCTCCTATTCTTTTTCTGCATTCAGACGCACTGTGCTGCTATGTCGTGTCTTGGACAATGGTTGGCACAGACGGAGCGGGAGGGATTTGGGGGAAAATAACTGAAACCTTGATAAGACCAAGGAGTACACAGCTGGGAGTCAGTCATAAGTCATACTGTTCTGTTGCCCATTTGGTGCCTTAGCTTTTTGTCAGCGTGAAACTGCATCTTAATGTACCGTTTTTTCCAGTTCAGAGTGCACCTGGGGCTATGCTCCAGTCACATCCTGCCTGAAGGCTGAGTCATTAAGGCCCTCAACAGGAAGGGTGCTTTGAAAGCTCTGCACTGGTGCCTTTTGGAAAACAACTGCACTCAGAATAGTAGCTTTCCACTATTACGCACGTGTCAAAATGTGAATGTGTAAAGCCAGCCTTGAGCCAAGAGGTAGAGAGATATGTGCATATGAGCCTACGTTTCTATGTTGTGGAAATACCATGACGTGACATCCAAAATGTCATTCTAATCTTGACTGTACAAAGATTAAGATTTAATACATTTTCAAAAGAGGTGAACAATCAGTTATATCTTAAAATCTTATGGTTGTTCAGTCAGGCAATGTCAATGATGAGACATTGTGAAAGCTGTACATCTGATGCTGTGGAAACAGACTGGCAGAGATATGTAACAAACAAAAAGAGCCCATTCTGCTGAACAAAGCTTACATAATACACAAAAACATACACCCCCAAACCCCCCCAGACTACACACATCCTTACAAGCACATGCATGAACTAACATACACCCCCAAACCCCCCAAATCCTTATAAGCACATGCAGGAACTAACATACAAATTAGGGCAATGTCATTCAACATCTTTGTAAATATGGTAGTGCATTCCAAAGTTTGTTGTATCATCAACATTGGTATCTGCTGTAACGGGTGGTTTTGAAAGACCCCCACCCTTTTAATTCCAGTAAATCTGGCACTCATCAACAAAAAATAAAGGATGGTTGAAGAGAGACATGAAACAAAGTTCAACAGAAGTTCAGCAGTTTCCCAAATGTCCAAGGCAAGAGATATCCTTGAGGCTGTGCTAATAGATTCATCTTTGTCTTAGATGAGTAAAACTAAAAAATGCTTTGATAAATGTTGGCTAGCTTGTCTGTGATCCAACCCAGTAGAAAACAGAACACTTGACAAAGGGTCATAGGTAGACCACTCTGGTAACAATAACCTTTGCTTTTCTTCTCTTTCCACTTACGTCAGAGACCAGACAGCTAGAGGTCCTGAAGGGCCCCATTCCAACACAGACCAGTGCTTCTTCCTCTTCTGAGGCATGGGCTAACTGACCTCCTTTACAAGGTCTATGGGACCTGTCTGTTTAGCGAGCCAATTAAACATTTAGCACACCAACGGTAGAGTTGACAGGCAAACACCGGCGGCTTCAGTACAGAGACAGAATTTCACGGTCTGTCTAAAAGGTTTTAACACTTTCCCATCAATATGCCCAGTCTGAAAAGAAAGTGGAAATTTCCTTCTCATTAGCCTGAGCTGTACTTGAGGCATTGTGACATGGGAGAGGAAGGTGCAATGGTGAAGGAGAACGCATAATATTCTGTTGAACTTCAACCATAAAAACTAGCAGATGACGGAGCAAATGATATGCTGTGTTTGCGTGAAACAAGGTCAAGTCTATATGCAAAAAGTCTAGTACGTTGGGATGGAAACTAGAAAAACGGGTACAATATTCAGATCAAGTGAACTCTAGCTCATTCCTTTTTGCCAGTAGCAAGAAGTACTATACTGGCAATAACTAAACTGTAAACGGATGGAGCTTTTCCCAGAATTATTGTTAGTTCAATAGTTCAACACTGTGATGCCTCTGTCGTGGAGGGACGGAGGAGGTTGTGTGCCTGTCTGTGTCATGATGCCCCAGATGTGCTAGCTAGAGGCAGGAATAACAAGGCGGCAGGAATAGGCCTAAGTAAGTGGAATGAAGGGACTGGATTGGGTGTTTGGGTGGGCTGGCTCTGTTTGAACACAAAGTCATGAATAAACCATGGCTGCAGTGTGGGCGAGCGGCCTGGCGACCAATAGACAGTCACAGTGGGCTCCTTAGAAGCCTATCACTGGCCTGGGGAGGCTGACAGCTGCTCCCTCCCGGAGAATCACCACAGACTCCAACGCCATGCCGGACGTTTTGTTTGGGGCTCTCTTAACGGCCCTGCCTTTCATTGTGGCCCAACAGTTTTACGAGACGCCGATAATGGGACATTGATGGTCTTCAATACGGAACACCGCTCCCTCTGGTCAATAATAATGCAGTGTGTGGCACACTTACGTTTAAAAAAGACAGATGGTGATGTTATACGCCAAGGGGGTTTCACTCCCAATTCCTGGGGGTTTGCATGGATGCACATCTAACATCAAACCAATTCCCCAAGCTTTGTAGGTCTAATTGGGCCACAAGCTGTGAAATATTTCTTGGCATAAAAACACATATGAAACCTTATCAGCTTGAATACGTTGGACTTTCAAATAGAGGCCGGAGGTAAAGATGGCTTTTAAAAAACCATGATGGAAACCAACATCAGTTTTAAATATTGACTTTCTAATGCAGGACAAATGAGTAGCTCCACACCGCACACAAACATGTGATCCTCTGTCATTGTAACAGCTCCCATATTTCAATATACCAAATGTCAATTGTTTTAAAAATGTTTTAATTGCGGCAGCTCTGAACAAAGCCAAATCTACAGAATTGGGGGAAAAACCAATGCAACTAAAAAACAAAAGGGATTTGTGGTATCTGATGTCTAGGGGATGTAATAAAAATGAGTAGACAGGATTAACACATGGATTTTGTCTATATTATCACACATTTAACCTCTTCAATCAAATTCCTAAACAATCCAACCGGGGTCCCTCATTCTGTTGTGGTCAGAGTGAGAGAAAGAGGTCAGAGTCCAAACGTGTGTCTCTGAGCCAACTGACCTGGCTACATCCCACCGTTCCTGAGACTCTTTGACCATGAGCCGTGGGACACAGAACTCACACCGCGCTGTTGCTGGCTCACCGGGGGCCTGTTTAAGAGTTTAGTTTGGCTGACTCTGCCATGTCGGAGAAAGAAGAGGAAGCCCCGCTACGTTGGACCTTTCTTTCTCATCCCAGCCCGACCCATAATTCCCCTTAATCTGGTTGAGCACCATATGGGAGGGAGTGGATTGGGTGAAGCAGAGACCTGAGGTACCAGATGTCAGAGAAACGGTTGTGTGATGTGTTTGTTTGTGGAAACCTGATGGCGGGGGTAATGACTGTCCCCAATCCCTTCAATGGGCTGGGTTGTAGCTCATAACAATAGCTGAGCCACACGTAACGTATAAGGTGATAAATTGGGATGGTCTCTAGGAATCCCCTCAGGGACTTGGGGACAGACCCAAGCAGCACGGCAGGCCTGTCAGCTGGCTGAGGCAACTCCAGCCCAGCCTGGAGTGTAAGGGCCACAAGAGCATCCCGTGATAAAAGGGCCACCACTTTTCCACCACTTTTCAAAGTCATATTCATCATCTCAGGCACCAACCAGTCTACGTACAGTTGAAGTCGGAAGTTTACATACACTTAGGTTGGAGTCATTAAAACTCGTTTTTAAACAACTCCACAAATTTCTTGTTAACAAACTATAGTTTTGTCAAGTCGGTTAGGACATCTACTTTGTGCATTACACAAGTAATTTTTCCAACAATTGTTTACAGACAGATTATTTCACTTATAATTCACTGTATCACAATTCCAGTGGGTCAGAAGTTTACATACACTAAGTTGACTGTGCCTTTAAACAGCTTGGAAAATTCCAGAAAATGATGTCATGGCTTTAGAAGCTTCTGATAGGCTAATTGACATCATTTGAGTCAATTGGAAGTGTACCTGTGAATGTATTTCAAGGTCTACCTTCAAACTCAGTGCCTCTTTGCTTGACATCATGGGGAAAATCAAAAGAACTCAGCTAAGATCTCAGAAAGAAAATTATAGACCACCACAAGTCTGGTTCATCCTTGGGAGCAATTTCCAAACACCTGAAGGTACCACGCTCATCTGTGAAAACTACTTCTAAGACACATACATTGTTGTTCCGAACACACTTCACTCGTGTTAATAAAGGAGGCTCGCTCGGCTTGTGCTCGCACATGGGCAGATCAAATACACTGCTGGAACGCCCATTAAGGTGTTTACATGTCCTAATAATTTGAAAGATTGCTCAGAAAACAGGTGTTTTAATCGGTGTATGCTTACTTTGATTTTGACCTTACGTTGATTAAGATAAGCAGAGTAAGGTGTTTACATGACTATTGCATAATCTAAAATAATCCATTTAATATTGAATTATTAGTGTGCATGTAAACATACTCAATGTGCAGACGTACGAGGTAGTTGAGGTAATGTGTACATGTAGGTAGGGGTGAAAGTGACTAGGCAATCAGAGTAGATAATAAACAGAGTAGCAGAAGCTTATGTGAAGAGTACGAAAGTCTGTCTATGCGTGAGTGTGTGTTTGGCATCAATATGCATGTGTGTTGTGTGTGTGTGAGCGTATGTAGTCGAATGTAGTGTGTGTGTGTGTGTGTGTGTGTGTGTGTGTGTGTGTGTGTGTGTGTGTGATGGAGTGTCAGTGTAGTATGTGTGAGTAGAGTCCAGTGAGTGAGCAGTGTGTAGTGAGCCCAGTGCCCGAGAGTCAGTGTAGTATGTGTGAGTAGAGTCCAGTGAGTGAGCCGGTGCCCGAGAGTCAGTGTAGTATGTGTGAGTAGAGTCCCGTGAGTGAGCCGGTGCCAGAGAGTCAGTGTAGTATGTGTGAGTAGAGTCCAGTGAGTGAGCTGGTGTCAGTGTAGTATGTGTGAGTAGAGTCCAGTGAGTGGGCCGGTGCCAGAGTGTCAGTGTAGTATGTGTGAGTAGAGTCCAGTGAGTGAGCCGGTGGCAGAGTGTCAGTGTAGTATGTGTGAGTAGAGTCCAGTGAGTGAGCCGGTGGCAGAGTGTCAGTGTAGTATGTGTGAGTAGAGTCCAGTGAGTGAGCCGGTGCAAGAGAGTCAGTGTAGTATGTGTGAGTAGAGTCCAGTGAGTGAGCCGGTGCAAGAGAGTCAGTGTAGTATGTGTGAGTAGAGTCCAGTGAGTGAGCCGGTGCCAGAGAGTCAGTGTAGTATGTGTGAGTAGAGTCCAGTGAGTGAGCCGGTGCCAGAGTGTCAGTGTAGTATGTGTGAGTAGAGTCCAGTGAGTGAGCCGGTGCCAGAGAGTCAGTGTAGTATGTGTGAGTAGAGTCCAGTGAGTGAGCCGGTGCAAGAGAGTCAGTGTAGTATGTGTGAGTAGAGTCCAGTGAGTGAGCCGGTGCAAGAGAGTCAGTGTAGTATGTCTGAGTAGAGTCCAGTGAGTGAGCCGGTGCCAGAGTGTCAGTGTAGTATGTGTGAGTAGAGTCCAGTGAGTGAGCCGGTGCCAGAGAGTTAGTGTAGTATGTGTGAGTAGAGTCCAGTGAGTGAGCCGATGCCAGAGAGTCAGTGTAGTATGTGTGAGTAGAGTCCAGTGAGTGAGCCGGTGCCAGAGAGTCAGTGCAAATAAAAAAGGGGTCAATGCAAATAGTCAGGGAAGCCATTTGATTATCAGTCTTATGGCTCGGGATTAGAAAGCTGTTCAGGAGCCTTTGGGTCCCAGACTTGGCACTCCGGTGCCACTTGCCGTGCAGTAGCAGAGAGAACAGTCTATGAATTAGATGGCTGGAGTCTGACAATTTTTAGGGCCTTTCTCTGACACAGCCTGGTATAGAGGTCCTGGATGGCAGGGAGCTCAGCCCCAGTGATGTACTGGGCCATACGCACTACTCTCTGTAGTGCCTTGTGGTCAGATGCCAAGCAGTTGCCATACCAAGTGTGATGCAGCCAGTCAAAATGCTCTCAATGGTGCAGCTGTATGTTGACACTGGTAGGATATAATGAAAATGAGGTTGAAAAGCCGGAGTTGCCCTTTAATATGAACGCTTTACAGGGTTTACAACCCCATGGCAGACAAAGAGACCTTTATAGTGTAATTACACCTTATGTCCACAATTCTTACAATATAATAGTCTGCTGAATTTGATAAACACAGGAAAAACACAGGGTACACTGAGACCACTTAACTCTCCCCATCCCTCATAAGCCATCATCTCTCCCCTCTGGGTCAGAGCAATTCATGTTTTTTTTAGAGCCAAAAGAGGGTCCAGAATAGCACAGAGGGTGATAGGTTATCACAATGATAAAGCAGCCCAACCTCCTGGCCTGGGGCTCTCAGTTCTCTCAGTCACTGTGCTGTGTGGTGTCATGTTGAACTCAATGTCGGACACTAGCTCTACAGTGAATGAGCAGAGAGAAGCAACTAAATACAGGAGTCCTCCAGAATGTCTTGCACCTTGTGGCATTGTGGTTGTGGAAAAACAGCATCTAAACAGCTGCCCAGCACTGTCATTTTAGTAATTACATAGGCCTCTGAGAACACGACAACACTCATAGTCAGAGAAAACGTCCTCCTGGGTGTGTGAGTAATGGTCTTTGTGTTTGTAAACTATGCCAGTAGGTGAATTTAGTGATTGGAAGAGCAGAAGGATAAAGGTTCAGTAAACTGCAGTTGATATACCATTGTAGTTGGAGATAACAGCTTTTGAGAGCAGAAAGATCGGAGGACTTGATAGCTCAAGAAGAGGCAACTGAGCCCCCCTCAGACCTTTGAGGCATTTGTGATGGGGGTCTGCAAGTGGGAACCCACCCACCCCATCCACAAACCCTCATACAGCGGATAGCAACTCTGGGGATAGAAAGTGTCCCTCTCAAGGGAGACGATATAGACGGCCGTAAGCTTATGGTCCAGTGAATTAAAACCCGGGGAGAATGTGGATAGGCTTTCAGTTTCCCGAGAGAGAGAGTTCATTAGTGCGCCATCATCATAAGGGCTGGATTGGAGCTGGCCTGGCTAATCCAAAAGGATAGATTTCCCCAAAGCTTTAGCTGAGGCTCAGCGTCTTCTGTAGTTAAGTTCCTGAAGCTTGACCTCCAGAGTAGAGAGTTGAGAGCACTCACCTCCTCTCAGCACAGCTCCCCTGAACAAACACACTCAATCACTGAACATAAGGATCACTCTACATTCAATAGGATTAGTTCCAACACTCCACTTTGTAAAAGGTAGACTATCGTTCACATAATCCAATAACAGAGTTGATCACTTTTTCATGAGAAAGACAATACACATAACTGTGTGGGGCGGCAGGTAGCCTAGCAGTTAAGAGCGTTGGGCCAGCAACCGAAAGGCCGCTGGTTGGAATCCCCAAGACAACGAGGTGAAAGATCTGACGAGCAAAGCACTTACCCCGATTTGCTCCTGTATGTTGGTCTGCATAATAGCATCTGCTAAATGACTGAAATGTCATTTGTTGAAATATTGAGTCAACCAGCAGACCTAGAAAACTGGTTGATGAGTCAGTTAGATAGCAAACACTGGCTTTTGCATCATGTCTGAACAACTGAGAACTGTCGATTTCCGCTGGCTCGACTAGCCTACTCCTGTCAGAGAATCACTGGCGTAGACGTTTAGCAGGATCTATTGATTTGGGAGACGTTTAGTAGTTATGACAGGTGTGGCATCAGCAGCAGCAGACAGAACTAAGCAAACTGCTTGTTTAAGCATGTTACCGATTGCCTTACTGCCTCCAGAGGAAGAGATTTCTGACTGTGCGTACATCTAATTGTTTTACTTACTTCGCCATCTGCCAATAATCCCAAAGCTTGGGCAAATAAACATAACGGAGATGTATTGCACTGCACACTCCCTCAGCCTTTCAGCGAGCTAAAATAAATCTGGCTATGAGATTTAAGATTTAAGGGTAACTTGAGGACTCACTGTTTCGGCTGGCTTTGAGCTTGGCCAGTAGCTTCTGAGTGGAGGGCAGGTCTCCGGTCTTGACGGCCTGCAGTAGGTCCTGCTCCTTCCCCATGATGGTCCAAGGTGTGTAAGCGCTTCACTGGCGTCCGTCCAGAGTCCAGGCAGCGGCTTCCTCACAGCGCCATGCTAAGGCACAGCCGCTTCAACCTACCTCGGAGTTACTGTCTTCACAGAAACACACACAGCTGACAGGTGAGGGAATGTGAAGCAGTAGAGGGGAGGACACTCACAGCCTCAAATCAGCTGTCTCAACTCCCAGTCCGGTTACGGATGCCAAGTCAAGGGAGGCCTGAGAGACGGAAAATCTCTTTTGCTGCTTAAATTTCCTGTTCAACTTTCTTTTGGTCTTTATTTGCTAAATATTTTATTGTACAGAGTGTGTCAGGGGTTGGAGTTGTGTGGAGCTACCATTTATGTGCTTGAGGGCCCCGGCGGGTGCTGTGGTCAGAGCACAGAGAAGGCTGGAATGGAACCGCATGAACCAACAGGCCAGAACCTGAGAACAGAGAAAACGAGAATAACAGTTGGGTTAATAGGCTATATCATAGTCCAGACTCAATACTGGACAAACCACACAGACATGAAAGTCTTTAAATGCCCATATGGCTATAGAAGACATGGAGGAGAAACCAAAGCAAGGCCGTCAAAAAGCATAACCCCAAGGAAGCTCCAATCCAAAGATCAGCAACAGGGTTTCTGCCATGTTTCAACAAAATTCCACCCAACTGCCACAGGCTAAATCATTTGGAAAGTCCAGCGTACCTAAGATCTCTTTTTCAATTTTAACTCTGCATGCCATTACAGGAAAAATCAGTGGAGTGCTCTTTATCTCTCGGGAAACTGAAACAGTGAGGGAGGGAGTAATATCCTGAAACACTAAGAATCTCCCCACAAAATGAACATCTCACTCACATACATAAATAGGCATCGTTGTCACTTCAATTCATGGTGAGCAGTAAATATCTGAGATTAAATGGTAGCCTACGCTATCCATCCCCCTCAACAACAACAAGGCTGGTAAACAGTGCAATTTATGAGAAAAAAATGTGGTTTAATGACTGCAGTACATACCAGGACTTAATGGACAAATGGTTCATGAGAGAGCAACTTGCCCATAGATGACTGACATTTTTTTAGAGCCTTCCCAGCAAGTGAGCTGGTGTTATTTACAGTTTTCCCTGAGGCTCTGAGATAAGGTTTTCAATGCTTGACCATGTTTCAAATGCAATTTGAATTGGAGGCTACTTAAACTCTTCCAGCCCAATGGCCTAGAACAGTTGAGAGAAATGAGAGCAAGAAGTAGCCTAGTTTAGGAGTGTTTGTTGCTTTTAAACAATTGACCTATATTTGTTTCACTTAAGATGGTAGCAGAATTAGATAGAACTTGCGCATGAAAGTACAATAACGCAAACTGTGATGTGTTCACGATCACACTGAACCAGTAAATGGGCAGAGGAGGAGACAATGAATATGATGAGTCTCCTCTCCAGCTCAGTTAGCTACAGTACCATTCATTTCCCCATTAGACAGCTCAGCAAGCGTTATAATGTCAAAACCCGTTTGTTATTCACCAAATACGGAGTTTCACTGAGAAACTATTGTAATTTACTCCCGCCACGCCCTGTATGTACCTCCAAAAAAGTGAAACTGAAAAAAATATATTGTCTGGAAAGAATGTATTGTTTTTGACCAAGCGCGCACGCACCAAATCCACCTCTTCAGCACCGCCAATAAAATCACTCATTACCAATAGTGTGCAGCTGCAGCCTGCAATTTGAGGCATTTCTGTATGTGGGTATTCCTGCAAGCACACTTTGCTAGTACACACCTACCAGGGTGTTTACAAACACTACAGGAACAAGATCATCCACATGCATTGATCACATTTGTACTAATACTGTTGTATTTTGTTCTAAAGCTGTATTTGTACCCATTGGCTGCATATTCAGGAAAGCCAAAGTTCCAAAAGATGGGCCTAAAATAGTGTATAAGATATCATACAAAAGATTTTGCTGTGAATTATGTGGATGATGTTAAATATATATATATTTGTTTGTCTGATGTTATTAATAACGAGCATCCAGATGCTGCACTTGATTAATTTATGATAAACATGTTTGATAAACATACACATGTTAAGAAACCATGACTTGATGAGGAATTGGAAAAACTGTATGGTTGAAAGAGATGGGGGGGAAAGGAATGGCTATAAATCTGGCTGTATATCTGACTGACTGGCTGACTTACGGCAAATCGAGAAATTGTGACTAAACTTAAAAATAAAAAAACCTATTCAGAAGCCAAGATCAATGACATAAAGAATGATGGAAGAAAACCTGAGTACTTGAAATTAATGTTACCATTTATTTTAATGATCACTTCATTGGAAAAGATGACAAACTTAGGCAGTAAATGCCAACAATGAACAGTGAGCAATCGTATTCATGCATAAAAAAACAAATAATGAAATAAAAGCATTGTAAGTTTGAATTTTGTAAAGTTAGTGTGGGAGAGGTGGGAAAATAAGTGTTATCAATCAATAATAACAAACCTCCTGGCTAGAGGTCGACCGATTAATCTGCATGACCAATTAATTAGGGTCGATTTCAAGTTTTCATAACAATCTGTATTCTGCCTTTTTGGATGCATATTATGGTCAATTATATTGCAATCCATGAGGAAACTGCGTAGCAGGCTGACCACCCATCATTATGTTTATAGGAAAAAGGGGGAGGCTTGTAAGCCGAAGAACACCATCCCAACCGTGAAGCACGGGGGTGGCAGCATCATGTTGTGGGGGTGCTTTGCTGCAGGAGGGGCTGGTGCACTTCACAAAATAGATGGCTTCATGAGGGAGGGAAATTAGGTGGATATATTGAAGCAACATCTCAAGACATCAGGAAGTTAAAGCTTGGTCTTCCAAATCGACAATCAAACATCCAAAGTTGTGGCAAAATGGCTTAAGGACAACAAAGTCAAGGTTTTAGAGTGGCCATCACAAAGCCCTGACCTCAATCCTATAGAAAATGTGTGGGCAGAACTGAAAAAGCGTGTGCGAGCAAGGAGGCCTACAAACCTGACTCAGTTACACCAGCTCTGTCAGGAGGAATGGGCCAAAATACACCCAACTTATTGTGGAAGGCTACCCGAAATGTTGGACCTAAGTTAAATACTTTAAAGGCAATGCTACCAAATACTAATTGAGTGTATGTAAACTTCTGACCCACTGGGAATGTGATGAAAGAAGTAAAAGCTGAAATAAATCATTTTCTCGACTATTATTCTGACATTTCACATTCTTAAAATAAAGTGGTGATCCTAACTGACTTAAAACAGGGAATATTTACTAGGATTAAATGTCAATAAATATTAAAATCGGCCGATTAATCATTATCGGGTTTTTTTTGGTCCTCCAATAATCGGTATCGGCATTGAAAAATCACAATCGGCTGACCTTTATTTCATATACCTTTGACTATTGGGTGTTCTTATAGGCACTTTTGTATTGCCAGCCTAATCTCGGGCGTTGATAGGCATGAAGTCATAAACAGCGCTGTGCTTCAAGCATTGCTAAGAGCTGCTGGCAAAACGCACGAAAGTGCTGTTTGAACTAATGCTTACTAGCCTGCTGCTGCCTACCACCGTTCAGTCAGACTGCTCTATCAAATCATAGACTTAATTATAATATAATAAACACAGAAATACGAGCCTTGGGTCATTAATTTGGTCAAATCCGGAAACTATTGTTTAGAAAACAAAACGTTTATTCTTTCAGTGAAATACGCAACCGTTACGTATTTTATCGACCGGGTGGCAACCCTAAGTCTAAATATTGCTGTTACATTGCACAACCTTCAATGTTATGTCATAATTATGTAAAATTCTGGCAAATTAGTTCACAGTTCGCAACGAGCCAGGTGGCCCAAACTGTTGCATATACCCTGACTCTGCTTGCACTGAACGCAAGAGAAGTGACCCAATTTCCCTAGTTAATATTGCCTGCTAACATTATTTTCTTTTAACTAAATATGCAGGTTTAAAAATATATTCTTCTGTGTATTGATTTTAAGAAAGGTATTCATGTTTATGGTTAGGTACATTTGTGCAACGATTGTACTTTTTTTGTCAATGCGCTTTTGTTAAATCATCACCCGTTTGTTGAAGTAGGCTGTGATTTCGATGACAAATTAACAGGCACCGTATTGATTATATGCAACGCAGGACAAGCTAGTTAACCTAGTAATATCATCAACCATGTGTAGTTAACTAGTGATTATGTGAAGATTGATTGTTTTTATAAGATACGTTTAATGTTTGCTAGCAACTTACCTTGGCTCCTTGCAGCCACAAGGTCCTTTTGACGCTGCACTCGCGTAACAGATGGTCAGCCTGCCACGCGGTTTCCTTATGGATTGCAATGTAATCAGCCATAATTGCTGTCCAAAATGGCTGACTACCGATTGTTATGAAAACTTGAAATCGGCCCTAATATATCGGTCGACCTCTAATATGAAATACAAATGGTATAGAGAGAAATAGTCGACGCGTCATAATTCCTATAATAACTACAACCTAAAACTTCTTAACTGGGAATATTGAAGACTCATGCTAAAAGGAACCACCAGCTTTCATATGTTCTCATGTTCAGAGCAAGGAACTTAAAAGTTAGCTTTTTTACATGGCACATATTGCACTTTTACTTTCTTCTGCATTATTTAAACCAAACTGAACATGTTTCATTATTTATTTGATACTAAATTTATTTTATTTATGTATTATATTAACTTAAAATAAAAAAGTGTTTATTCAGTATTGTTGTAATTGTCATTATTACATATATATAAATATATATATATATATCTTTTAAATTATTATTATTTATTTATTTAAATTATTCGGCCGATTAATCGGTATCGGCTTTTTTTGGTTCTCCAATAATCTACATTGGCGTTGAAAAATCATAATCGGTCGACCTCTAGTGTGGTGTAGCGCAGGGCAGTTCTCTAGGCCCTGTACTCTTTTTTTATTTTTTTACCTATGACCTGCCACTGGCATTAAGGGGATCCTAATAAAATACCAACAGAGCTGTGAGAAAACAGTGCTCGACAGACGGGGGAGGAGGACACTGTCTAGTACCGGTCGCCACCGCCTCCCGCTAGCACAGCAGGCGGGAGGCTGGAGTGACACTGTGATAGTTAACTAACGAGATAATCAGCGACACCGTGTGCTATCTTGCTAGTTAGCACACAGTGTCGCCCCCAACTCCTGTGCACTGGGGAAAACCTTGCTTGCCAAGCGGGGACAAAGGACACTGTCTACCAATCGTCCCCAACTCCCGCTAGCACAGCAGGCAGGAGGCGACACCATGGACTAGCTAGCTTGATAGTTAGCTCGCTAACTAGCAAGCACACGGTGTCGCTAACTATCACGCTAGCTAGTCCATGGTATCGCCTCCCGCTTGCTGTGCTAGCAGGAGGTGCGGACGATTGGTAGACAGTGCCCTTTTTTTTAGCTAACTAGCAAGCACGTGGTGTCGCTAGCACACAGTGTCGCTCCCTCCTGCTGTCTACCGATTCTTAGGACTAGCTGGTTAAGCTAGTACACATTGTCCTTCACTCCAGCCTGCCAATCACCTGCCCTCGCTGTCGGCAGGGTCGAAGGACACCATCTTCCGGTGTATGGCAAGCTAGCTACTGTTGCCACACCTTCTCCTGTGAGTTTATTGGCGGCTGGCATCCAACATTACTGTGCATTAACCCCACTTACTGTACTGGAGCGCCCCCGCCTCCTGCCTGTCCTAACTTAAAAATGTACCAATAGAAGTATTAAGAGGGGTTCCTGCAAATGCAGGAATACCCACATGCAGGAACGCCCTGAATTGCAGGCCAATTGTTCCCTTCTCCTCACTACTGCCATGCACAGGTCAGCTGATACAGCAGGAGTACAGTATCCCAAAATATCATTGATAAAACATTTATTCCAACCTTTTTTGGAAGTACATACCGGGTGTGAAGGCAGTAAATGACGATAGTTGCTCAGGGAAACTCCATATTTGGTGAGTATAACAAACATATTGACGTTTGCAGAGCTGTCTAATAGAAAAATGAATGGTGGCTAACTGGGCTAGAGAGGCTACTCATCATATTCATCGTCTCCTCTACAGTTCAGATCAACCTGGCCAGAAAATTCATGTACAGCAAAGTGTTGCTATGTAAACATACACCGTTTTGAGAAAGTTCACAGTGTGCACAGCAGGATCCCACTAATGAGATGGTGTCTGCACAGCACAGGTCTGCAGTCTGCACTGTTCTTTTGTGTGAACATAACTTGCTACATTACATGACCTGACAGTCTCAGTACACCACACACCCAAAGAGGTGCACAGGGTGTAAGCAAAGCTGTCATTCCCAATAACAGTGATCATGTCCTCCTCCTCTTCCCCCACCAAGGCCATTAGCCAATCTTTTCATGCTTGCTGCATTGCTGGCAAGGGGTCACATAATATGAATGTGTGTTTGAGAGGTTGGAGTGTGTAGCTGGTGATGGGGTGCAACTTTATTCACTGGTCCCAATGGAGAACTACACCATGATGTAGGATTTAGATTATGGATCATTTATTGCCAATAATGTGTTTTTAGAAATATACCTAGTTAGTTATTGTTCATCCAACTGTAAGATAGTTATTACTCATTTATAAAATTATCCATAAATAAGACACATTACAAAGCATGGCGCAAACGTGCAATGCAACTTGAACTGGACTGGGTTATTATGAAAGGAAAAATACCATTAACTAGTAGCTCTTACTCCATATGTAGCAAGCCTATCACTTTAGCTAGCATCTACTTTTCAATCTCGCGGGTGCTATGTTCACTAAAATAACATGGCTAGCTAGCTAGCAAAGCTAAGTAGTGCGCTAGCAACCTTCGGACTGAACTTCTTAACTAGCAACACTAGTTTCCCGAGCACATCGGTAGGGCCATTCCTGTCTTATCCATAATTATAACGTTGGAATTCACATTTGTCTTACCTTATACAGTGTTGTTGTTGCATGTTAGAAAACGGGAATACATGTCAAGGTGGCAGTTTTCAGAGAGCCTTCCAAGGTCCAAGCAAAAGTAATCGTAGCCTTCCAATAACTCAAGGAAAGTAATTTTGAGTTAGTCTCCCACAGAAAGCGAATCTTGGTACTCCTCTTATGCCAAGTAAACACATAACCTACTCATCACAAATATATGTAAAATATAAAAATACATTAAAGTGTGAATAATTTGATGCAATATTTTACAACTCCGACCCGAAAGCCAGACTCCGCTGAATTGTCACTTGCTCCGTCAGATCCAATCCAGAATGTGTTCGTCCCTCCCACAGTCCTCTGTCCCCGCTTTCTCCTCCGCTACCAAAAAGAGCGAGCTGTGCGACCCTACTCGCGCCCGTGCGACTTGAAATGATATGAAGTTAATAACAATAAATCATATAAATAAAAACTACATAACATGCACTACACTAAAGTTTAAAGCTAGAATCCCTAGTTGTACATACATGTTAAATAGATACGAATTGATTATTGAAGATGATGACAAATGCCTATGAGCTTAGTTGAATTGTTGTACCCCATCAGAACCAAAAATGTGTTTGTAAACAATGTAAATGTATTTTAACGAACTGTATAGCCTCAAAACATGGTTACAACTATAATTTTTATATCATGGCTGGTCAGTCCTTCCATCCATAGCTCTATGAATTTGCTTTTTACCAAAATAGAGGCCGGCTGACCGCTTTGCTATTGTTTCAATTAAGGACTCTAGCTTTAATAGAATAAGAAAACAATTGCACATAAGATGCCATCCCATAACATTTTGCACAGCTGTCAGTGGCAGAAAATGGCCATAACACAGATTTCCCCAGAAATGTGTACAATTTGTTACAAGTGGTCATTATCTTGCTTTTACAGTGAATTACATAATCTAGCAACATTCACTAGTCTATTATCAGGATTTCATTCATAACAGACACTGGAGATCCATGAATGTATGTAACAATAGCTCAGCAGATCAAAGCTTGACACAAGAATGTGTCACTTTGTCTTTATTGTGGCTTGGAGTAACCTATCCTTGGATAGGCACTGGACAAAGAGGCTGCAAGTCAAACTCATTTACAAAAAGGTTGGCATGAATGGACTGCTGGCTTCATAATGTGAATGCTTTCATTGTAAGTCCCAGTCAAACCCGACAGTTTCTAATGAGAATAGGCATTGCAGGAAAATGAGAAAGAGGAATGACCGAGAGACTATAGTCTCGGCTCCCTGCACCTGCCTTCACAGAGAAGATAAGGGTTGTTCAAATGATCAAAGAAGGCCCGATCCCACAAACAGACGCTTGGAACACCTGAGCTTGGCTTTACACCGTCAAAGGCCTTTAATGTTGCTGTGAGACTAATGACAAAGGACGCTACACAACTCCAGCAGCCACTCCTTCAGAGGGACTACCTCCATGGCAAACACAGGAGTTAACAGCATTTCAAGGAAGGCTTTTCACATGAAAATACAATTGAGTGTCCATCATTTTACTTTTGTCCTCTTGTACAGTGACATTACTTTTCGTGCATGCAGTACCTCCCACAGCCAGCTCTCCATCTGCATGTCGTGGTTGGCATAGAAGCGCAGGGGCAGCATCACAGCATCATAGTAGTGGTCAGAGAAGTCTGCAAAGTTTTTTGTGATGAAACCATAGGCAGACACCTGCAGGAAGGTATGCGATTTGTTCACTTATGCATGAAATGCATTCTCAGTCAGCTGTGTAAATATTTGCATGCATAGTTTCAGTATAGCACCATCTAGCTTTCAATACAGATGTAGGGTCTTAATTTGATCACCCTGTTGCAGTAGAACTTTCCTGCTAAGCAGGAAATTAAATACTTGTGTGCTTGAGATTTAAAAAGGCTTCTGAAGTTTGTAATTGCACTTTTACATTTCAAACTTGATTTTCCCTTACAAAAAAACGTATCTACACCTACATGTTAATTAATTATAATCCACATTTACTGTTTCTGCAGGATTATGTTAATGAATTACATCTGACACAATCAATATGAAATAACAGTATATGGGGTCTATACCAGGACTATAAACAGAGGATGTCATGGTTTCCCAATAAATCACTTCCATACTGGCCAAGTTGCCAAATGTCATTAGACACTTGGTTGGTTAAACAGTGACCAATAGATGACCAAGGGCAAAGCGTGTGGTGATGTGACCTGACCTGGTCACACATGTGCAGGGCGGTCAGAAGCATCAGAGCACCAGTGCTGGGCATGTAGAGCTGACTGTACTTCAGCAGGGGAGACTTCAGAAACCTGTTCAGCATTGACAGTCAACAGTCATTAGTGTCAAAAGCAGCCAATAATCATCTAAAAGTCTCAATTTAACCTGGCAATACGAGTCCCCTTACCTTTGCGTTACATATGTAACAAAATCTGGATGAAGCATTTTAAAGTGCTTAACTGGTGGCTTAAATCCAAAGTATTGAGAGGGCCTGTTTGAGGGGATAAATGTAGTAAGGGGTGAAAGAACGTTCCATTAAGAACGTCAAAAAGTAAATCAATAGCAAGGGAGCTTACACAAAGATGAGTATCATCAAGTGAATTGTATGCCTACATCCCTACCACTCATAAGATTCTATCCATTGCACACCGCAACACATTCATAGAAATACAACAGCACCGTCTTGTGGTAATAAAGTGAATTACAGCTGAGAAGCCTATTCACCAGCACAAGCACAAGATCATTGTGCTTTCCTTGACCACAGTATTTCAACACCATTGTAACATGCTGTTCAAATGTACTACTCTTCTTAATGTGGGCTTCACATATTTGACCCTCTCAACTCACCAGTCCCCCTTGTCATGACCGGAGGTGACAGTGAGACCCTGGATAGCAGCTGACATCATCACATAGTCACGTTCGTTGGACGGAATGAAGATATATCGGACTCTCTGCAGATAGGGAATAGTCAAAGCTTTAAGGAATAGTTGCATAAACAACCACTCAGAGTATGACAAATTCCTAACACTTTAAAATGGACCGGATTCAACACTGTAGCCCAGGGTTTCCCAAACTTGGTCCTCGTGACCCCAAAGGGTGCATGTTTTGGTTTATGCCCTAGCACTTCACAGCTGATTCAAATAATCAACTAATCATCCATCTTTGATCATTTGAATCAACTGTGTAGTGTTAGGGCAAAAACCAAAACGTGTACTGATTGAGGTCCAGAGTTTGGGAAACACTGCTGTAGCCTGTCCCACAAGTTCTTACCTGTCCCTGTGGGACCATGGTGAAGCCATCTTTTCTGTAAGAATTTAGGGAATTCTTCATAGTATTTGTGGTGAACCCATAGAAAGATGTCTTTGTGCCCACGTCCTCCTCAAAGTGCTTGGTGATTGCCCCATTGACCCTGGAATAAATCATTTACCATCAGTCTAATACTTAAGCGTTTCCTTAAAAACTATGTGGATTAATATAAGGAAATATTTACAATTGCAACAAACTTGATCTTAGTTATGTCAAAGAGCAATAAGAAGTCTAATAGTTTTTTGAAGATGGTCGAAGGGGAGCTGCAGCAGCACTACTGACCTGAAGACAAAGTGGTGACTGTCGATGGCCCTGCCTTGTTTGGAGCCTCGAAGGATGCCTCCATTTCCCACCACAGCACAGCGGACACACTGATCAGGCCACCTGCGCTCAAACAGGCGGCTGCTGGACGAGTCGTTGAGCAGGGCCAAAGTGGATCTCACAACTGATCAACAACAAATAAGTAAAAAGGTGAGAGGACAATGACTTTATATACAGTATACACGTAGTTTGGTTGAGATTATTAAATAGGGTCCTGAAGGGAATGTTCATACGGTCCTGGGGCAGGCCTTTCCAGCCGTAGGGGGGCATATACGTCTCCAATCGCCCCCACTCGGAATGGCTGAAGCTCCCAGCCCACTGCAGCACAGGCACTTTAAAGTTAAAGCGTAGTCTGAGGAAGTCGTCCTTCTTCACTGCTTTTCTCAGAGGACACAAACCCTCCAGCTGAGTAGAGACAGACCTCACTTGACATTGTACTGTACAAGACGGATATGTGTGCCTTTGTTCTATTAGATGAGAGGCAACTACATCATCTCTGTGCGATTACCTTCTCTTCCCCAGTTGCTGTGGTGTTGTCCCAAAGCTCTTCATCGCAAGTCCAAATGCTATCAAACTCTGTGTCTTGACTGGAAGGAGAAGACAACATGTATTGAAAATGCACAACAACAAGTTAAATCCACACAAAACCTTGTTAAGTGGACAGAAGCACATCAGACCAATCCAGTGGATTTGTCTAAGGTCAGGATGGGCAACTCTGATGGGGGTGGGGGCCACAAAATCTGACCTCATGGCTCGCGGGTCTGCGTACCCACATCCATACCCACACATGCAGTCAGAGCTGGCCCTAGCCTTTTGGGGACCCTAAGTGAAATTTGAAGTTACATTTCTGTACATTTCCTGCAATTCCACACATGTTGCAGTTTTAAAGCAAGTTTGCTGCAAATCTACACATTTTGCCATGGCGGGGAGGGGGAGGAGGGAGAAAGGTTTCCGGTTTTTAATAGGACATCTGATTGAGAGTAACTAACAAAATCACTGTGGGCCACCGGTAGGTAATTCAACCATGATTACTGCAAGTTTAAATAGCTGGCTGCAAAATGAACTTACAATAAATAAATAAAAAATAGCTGTCATGGGCTAATTGAGTGACGTGAGAAAAACTGCTGATGCACAACCAAATTTCAAAATTCCACTTGATGTATTCTACTATTTTAACTCTCAGTAAGTTGAGACCCCGACCCCCACCCCCCCAAAAAATATATTTTTCATTTAAGTCTTTGGAACTTGATCTACACCCTGTGGGCTGTCAGTTACCCATCCTTGGTTTAATGAATACATGAAGATTTTAACAGATATTTTATGGTACCAGAAATTCAACCCATCAAAACAATTCCTAACATGCATTTTACAAGGTCCTTTCCTTGGAACAGAGGAAAACAAGTGACAAGACTCCTGACCTCAATTCAGAGGAGAGGACAAATTACTGCCATAAACGTGTTCTGATAATTACTGCTGTCAGTTGTGTAATCAGCATATTACATTTACATGCACAATTTAAAAACCAGAGCACAATGCCTAAACTGTAATGTAGACAGTATTTGGTTAATTTAGGACATGTCTGAACAGGAATAAAAATGAGGTCAGTTGTGGGATATAGAGCACAAATGCCTTAGACACATTTGCCTAGTCAGTAGCTTTACCATTAACCACACATTCAGATCTTGACAAAACGGCAAGCATACATGTGAAGACACCAGCAACACTGGAACCTCAAACAATCTCTCATTTAGTAAAGCATTTGAGTTTCAACTTTCAGCAACTAACATGAAGGTAGAGTCTTATTAATGGGAAACGGATTATTACAAACTCCCCCCAAAAATGCATCAATTTGACAAATGTAATCTCATTGCTAAAATCAAACCAGACACAAGAAAACTACAGTCGCAGTAGGTTGAGTGTGTCAATGTCTCAGTTGAATGCAACAGGTCATAGAACTGTCAGGGTTGATGGATTACAGGGATGAAAATACAGGTAGTTGATTTGTATGGATTACATTTTTTTGGACAATGGTTTCCCAATTAACTAAGTAGCCTAGATTACATTATACCAACGTTTTAGAATATACAAATGTTTGAGAGGGAAAACAATTTTAAAAAACACAGAACATTCACCTGTTCGGAAGTCTGTCGTGGAAGAAGTCCAGGTCATAGTATTGTCCATACATAATCATGGTTATAGTAACACTTACACATAAAGCCCACACTAGGAAGACACACTTCCTCCAAGAAATCGTCATATTTCTCAACTAGAGAACATAATATCTCGTGCTGTTTGAGTATAAAACAAAAGTTTGAGTTTAACTTTCTGTTGCAAGTCATTTACTGCTCTCAATCTCAGGTGAGTCAGTTGGGTGAACAAGGTTCATATCCTTAATGCTCCACGTGTTGTAGACAACAGGAGCAAAACAATTTTCCTCTGCGTCTTTTTTCGGTCAGACTATGATCTGTCCCGCAGAGTATGATTATGTTGTCTCTGTTCTGTTTTTTATTTTAAGCTGTCAATATAACGACGCATGGTGAGACCCAGATGCAGACCCAGATGCAGACCCAGATGCAGACACAGGAGGCAGAAGTTTTGAGTCACTGATATTTATTAAATAACAAGAGGCTGGTCGAGGACAGGTAAAAGTGAATTAACCAGGTCAGGGAGGCAGGCAGGCAGGCTCAAGGTCAGGTCAGGCTGAATGTTCAGGCAGGCGGGCTCAGTGTCAGGGCAGGCTGAATGTTCAGGCAGGCGGGCTCAGAGTCAGGTCAGGCTGAATGTTCAGGCAGGCGGGCTCAGAGACGGGGCAGGCTGAATGTTCAGGCAGGCGGGCTCAGAGTCAGGGCAGGCAAAAAGTCAAAACCAGGAGCACAGAAAAAACCACACTGGCTGACTTGACAAGACAAACTGGCAAAAGACAGGAAAATCAAGAAGTTTAAATGAGATTTGGAAGATAAGAACAACGGACTAATATCTCTGGCGAGACTATAAACGCAGAAACCAAAAAACGGAAGAGACAACCCGATGACAGACGCAGAGTGACTCTGTCAGACCAACAATCCACAGACAGCGCTAACTCTGGCTCCTCTACCAGCGCTGAGTGTTTTATCTACAACAGAGGGCGGGGACACCGGGGACAACGTCGAGGCCAACACCCCAGCATGTAAGAGGGTTCGACACATACGTCAGGAGAAGAAGAAATCCACTACCACCCATGACACCTATCAATTGAGACGCAGGAAGAGCCCCCAGTCCAACAGGAGCTAAATAAGTCTTCAACTTATCAAGTAAGACCCTGACATCCGCTCACCTCGGTGTTCTCAATAAGGGGTTAACATTTGTACCCACTGCATACATGAATGACTTTGATGTTCAGATAGATCTATTCAAGTTTTTCGTAATCTAAGATTGTGTGAGTTCTTTGATAAGAGTGATACTTACATGAATCCACTTGAAATGTCATCCTCAGTGAGATGTATACATACAGTAGGTCTACCAGGCTAATCAATAGACTTACCTGTCCTACCGTGAGTCAAGGAGGAGATGGAGCCATTAACCCAGCTGAGGTACCTGAGAACTCTGAGAGAACTACATTTAGAGCAAAAAGTTCATTTGTACCTCCCCCAAAACACAATGCCTCCATAGAAACCATCTGTAGGATTGTGGAAAATGATGTAGGTGACTTACTGAAAGACAAACAGAAACACAAATCCTATGATAACCTGAGTAGAGATGAGAGAATGGCTCTTAAGGACTTAAAGTCAGATCCTTCGATTATTATAAAAAAAATGTGACAAAGGAGAAGGAATTTGTATACAAAATAAATGTGACTGTGAATGAATGTCGCCGACAACTATCTAAAGGTGACTTCTATCACAAACTGAATTGTAACCCAACCCTGGAATTCCAGCATAATCTCATCCACAGTGGAAAGCTGTTGGGAATCAGGACAAATCACTAAACAAGAAGTTGAATTTCTATGTGTGAAATTTCCCAACATACCAACTTTCTATACAGTCGGTAAATTACACAAACAAGTATCTCCTCCACCAGGTAGACAGACCCATTGTAGCAGCAATCTGTGACATCCAACATTTCTACATTTGTGGATTACCACATTAAACCGATGGTTGAGAATCTCCCATCTTATGTCAAAGATACTAGTCACATGATCTCATTGATAGAGAGCTTAGGAATGATACCAGAGGGCACCCTGCTAAATGAATTCCAAACTCTACTAAATGAGACCTCAAATTCACCATGCAGACTGATGAGAGAAAAATAAACTACATGGATTTATGGATTATCAAAGAGAATGATGCATTACACACAGACTTATACACAAAGCCCACAGATCGCAATACCTTGCTATGTGCGGATAATATGCATCCTCTTCCCCTCAAGAATGGTCTACCATACAGCCAGTTATGCAGGGTTAAACTAATCTATGGCCACCAGTCAGATTTTGACAGCAATGCTAAAAAAAAATGACAGATAAATTAAAAATGAGAGGCTACAAGAACAAAACTCTTAATTCTGCAATGATGAAAATATCTCAGAAACCAAGAGATGAATTACTAAAAAAACAACCAAAGAAGAAAAACAACTCAACCGTCTTTTGTACTAAGTACACCAAGGGTTCGGAGAAAATGAAAGCAATTCTGAAAAAGCACTGGCATATTCTGCAATCATACAAAAAAATTGCACACTTCTTCAAGGAACCCCCCCCATTGGTGGTCCCATAAGCGCGGTCGCAATATTGGAGATAGTTTGGTGAGATCGGACCTGCCCCCTGAGCTTACTCAGACACTCTTGGCACCTAATCCCAAATGGTAACCACAAATGTGGCTCATGTGCACCAACAAAACATGTTTCTTCAGACACCCACATACAGGTCGAAAGATCCCTGTGAGGGGTATCATCACCTGTTCATGTGATAAAGCCTATGTAGGACAAATGAAAAGACAATTAAAACAACGCATAGCTGAACACCGCAGCTCAATCAGGTGTAAGAACATTGACTATCCAGTAGCAGCTCACTTTGTTGAAGCTAACCATCTCATCTCTTCTGTCAAATACACAGGCATTGAGCATGTTGCTCTACCAAGGAGAGGAGGAAACATCGAGATCCTACTACTACAAAGAGAGGTTTACTGGATATCCTATCTAAAAACATTGACCCCAGTTGTCTGAATATTGACTTTGATCTCAGGCCCTTCTTATGAACACTTTTTCCTTTATGAACAAGTCTTACCAATTGAAAAACATTTTTTACAGCTTATTAAGCATATACCTTATATGTTCCCCCTGTTGGTGATGCTCATTATATATTAAGGTTGAACCAATATTACATGTAACGTGAAATATGTAATTATGTGAAATTGAATGAAACAATAATGTATGTTGATGCTAATATGATGTACTATATTCCATTATGTTTCTATATGATAACAATAGAATAATATATTTAATATGCCATATACTATTTTTTTAACAGTGTCACTAACTAATTTTAATTAAGTTAATCATTACGACACACCCCTCACCACTGTCATTGATTACATTGATTGCACTGTGTGTCTACATAACCTGGTTCAAGTATTTATGACATTACCCTGAGGAAGGCACAGTGATGCCGAAACGTTGGTAAGTACCCATTCAATTGTTGGGAGATTATACATGCAGTGTGCGACTTTATTTATTTTGATAGTTTAAAAGACAAACAGAGAACACAGGAATAAATACCCTGGGAATAATGGGGAAAACGGATGACACCTGGAGGTGGATTGAGACTAGAGGTCGACCGATTATGATTTTTCAATACCGATTATTGGCGGACCAAAAAAGTTTGATACCGATTTATTGGCCAATTTAAAACTGCTTTTATTTGTAATAATGACAATTACAACAATACTGAATGAACACTTTTTTTAACTTAACATAATACATTTATAAAAATCAATTTAGCCTCAAATAAATAATGAAACATGTTCAATTTGGTTTAAATAATGCAAAAACAAAGTGTTGGAGAAGAAAGTATAAGTGCAATATGTGCCATGTAAAATAAAAGGTCATTTATAAATAATCTCCACAATAACAGGTGTTTTACACTGTCCTTTGGATAAACTTAACCCTATCAGTCCAGAGAACAAAGATGTAGAAGAAGCAAAATGTAGCTTTTCATTTAATTGACATCCCTTTTATCTGCATATCTGCTCAGAACATGAGAACATATGAAAGCTGGTGGTTCCTTTTAACATGAGACTTCAATATTCCAAGGTAAGAGGTTTTAGGTTGTAGTTAATATAGTATTTATAGGACTATTTCTCTCTATACCATTTGTATTTCATATACCTTTAACTATTGGATGTTCTTATAGGCACTTTAATATTGTGTAACAGGATAGCTTCCGTACTTCTCCTTGCCCCTTCCTGGGCTCGAACCAGGAACACATCGACAACAGCCACCCTCAAAGCATCGTTACCCATGCAGAGCAAGGGGAACAACTACTCCAAGTCTCAGAGCGAGTGACGTTTGAAACGGTATTAGCACGCACCCCGCTAACTAGCTAGCCATTTCACATCGGTTACACCAGCCTAATCTCGGGAGTTGATAGGCTTGAAGTCATAAACAGCTCAATGCTTGAAGCATTACGAAGAGCTGCTGGCAAAACGCACGAAAGTGCTGTTTGAATGAATGCTTACGAGCCTGCTGCTGCCTACCATCATTCAGTCAGAGTGCTCTATCAAATATCAAATCATAGACTTAATTATAACATAATAACACACAGAAATACGAGCCTTTGGTCATTAATATGGTCGAAACCGGAAACTATCATTTCGAAAACAAAACGTTTATTCTTTCAGTGAAATACGGAACCGTTCCGTATTTTATCAAACGGGTGGCATCCATAAGTCTAAATATTCCTGTTACATTGTACAACCTTCAATGTTATGCCATAATTAAGTAAAATTCTGGCAAATTAATTCGCAACAAGCCAGGCGGCCCAAACTGTTGCATATACCCTGACACAATTTCACCTGGTTAATAGTGCCTGCTAACCTGGATTTCTTTTAGCTAAATTTGCAGGTTTAAAAAATATATACTTCTGTGAATTGATTTTAAGAAAGGCATTGATGTTTATGGTTAGGTACAGTCGTGCAACGATCGTGCTTTTTCGCAAATGCGCTTTGTTAAATCATCCCCCGTTTGGCGAAGTTGGCTGTCTTTCTTAGGAAGGAATGGTCTTCACACAGTTCGCAACGAGCCAGGCGGCCCAAACTGCTGCATATACCCTGACTCTGTTGCAAGAGAAGTGACACAATTTACCTAGTTAAAATAAATTCATGTTAGCAGGCAATATTAACTAAATAAGCAGGTTTAAAATATATACTTGTGTATTGATTTTAAGAAAGGCATTGATGTTTATGGTTAGGTACATGTTGAAGCAACGACAGTCCTTTTTCACTAATGCTCACCGCATCGATTATATGCAACGCAGGACATGCTAGATAAACTAGTAATATAATCAACCATGTGTAGTTTTAACTAGTGATTATGATTGATTGATTGTTTTTTATAAGATAAGTTTAATGCTAGCTAGCAACTTACCTTGGCTTCTTACTGCATTCGCATAACAGGCAGGCTCCTCATGGAGTGCAATGAGAGGCAGGTGGTTAGAGCGTTGGACTAGTTAACTGTAAGGTTGCAAGATTGAATCCCCAAGCTGACAAGGTAAAAATCTGTCGTTTTGCCCCTGAACAAGGCAGTTAACCCACTGTTCCTAGGCCATCATTGAAAATAAGAACGTGTTCTTAACTGACTTGCCTAGTTAAATAAAGGTGTAAAAAAATATATTATATATAAAAAAAATCGGCCAAATCGGTGTCCAAAAATAGACAAAAAATTCCAATTGTTATGAAAATTTGAAATCGGCCCTAATTAATCGGCCATTCCAATTAACCGGTAGACCTCTAGTGGAGACAATCACAAAGACAGGTGAAACAGATCAGGGCGTGACAGTCAATGCACCTTCCTAGTTTGGAGTTGGGGGTTTCGTTTTATGGAAATGCCCCAATTCACACCAACTGGCAGTTTAAAGAGGTGTGGCCATAATTATGGAAATTTAGGCTGGTTTGCCTTTCAATGATTCTTTATATCCTCTACCTTTCTAACTTGCTTAAACTTGATTATATGATAAGAGTACAATTTGAGGAGAGCATAGTGTACACGTACATTACAGGTGCCATTGTAGCTACATGGATTTACATGGCTTTCTCAGTCCATCTGCAAATCTTTTACCAGCATGACAGAATAGGATTGGGTTTTAATTGGTCTCCAGCTGATGACAGGACCCTTCAACCAGTAGAGCCCATTTTCCCTTCCTTGACTAGATAAATAACCAATGGCCAGGGGGAGCACTGAGAGACCAACAGCTGATGTCAAGGTGATTCCTGTCCAGACCACAAGAATGCAGCACAGATCAGAATGGGAATGGGAATTAGTGGTGTTCCGATAGAAATGTAATTTGATGAAGCATGCCAGCTATTTTTGAACATTTCCTATTATTAAACAATATTCCATGTATAAATCCAATAATGTACGCTTAAAATTGGAATCCGTAGTGGTGGAACCTCCACGTTCATTTGTGATATTACAACAAAAAAGATGTTACTTCAGACAATGAACCCTGTTTTTTTTCGGCAGACATCATTGCACATCGCTGCACGTGCAATAGCACAGCAGAGCGTGTTCTCTGATGTAGTTGTTAACCTTGATGTGGGAGCTCCTCCACCGTCTGAAGGTCCAATGCAGTCCTTTCATCTCAATATCAAATCATTTCTGGGTCACAATTAAGTCCATTAATGTGGTTGTTTTCAATTAAAATGGTCAAAAAGGGAAGAAATTGCTTCTTAGCAAAGAGCAATTTCGCAAATAAGATTTTTTTCTGGGACTGTCTGGGAGTGGGGAGAGGAAAACTGAAAATTTGCTGTTATGGGCAGAGAGATTTGGAACTCTTTTTCTTATTGGTCTATTAACTCATTTATTGCATGTTGACGTCACCATGGAAGGCCAAAACTCCATCCCACCAAAACAGGCTGAAATTTCAGGTAGTCTTTTCATACAGCTCTTACACTAAAGGGCATTATCATCATTTTCATAATTTCACAGTATTATTCCAACCTCATAGTGTAGAAATATACACTCACCGGTCAGTTTATTAGGTATACCACTCCATTCACAAAATGAATCACTCCTACAGACAGTGAGTCACGTGGCCATAGCTTGTCATATAAAGCAGGCAGACAGGCATTGAGACATTAAGTCACTGTTCGATTGAACGATAGAATGGGCAAAGTGAGTGACCTAATCGACTGAGCGTGGTATGCCAGGCGCGCCGGATCCAGTATCTCAGAAATGGCCACCCTACTGGGCTTTTCACGCATGACAGTGTCTAAGGTTTATCAAGAATGGCGCGACAAACAAAAAACATCCAGTCAGTGGCAATGCTGTGGGTGAAAACAGCTCGTTGATGAGAGAGGTTGAAGGAGAATGGCAATAATCGTGCAAGCTAACAAACGGGCCACAAACGGACAAATAACGCTGCAGTACAACAATGGTGTGCAGAACTTCATCTCGGAACGCACAACTCGTCGATCCTTGAACTCGTCGATCCTTGTCAAGAATGTGCTATTGCAGCAGACGACCACAGAGGGCTCCACTCCTAACAGCTAAAAAGAAGAAGTGGCTCCGGTGGGCACATGATCACCAACACTGGACAATTGAGAAGTGGAAAAACATTGCCTGTAACATGGCCGCGAAATCAGTTTACTTGAGTGGCCTGCTCAGTCCCCAGACCTCCACCCAATACAGCATCTTTTGGATGACATGGAACGGGCTGTTTACAGCATGAATTAACCGCCGTTGAATCTGCAGCAACTGTATGATGTCAGCGTGGACCAACATCCCTGTGGAGCGTTTCCCATACCTTGTAGAATGCCCTGAAGAATTCAGGCTGTACTGAAGGCAAAGGGGGGTCCGAACTGGTACTAGATGGGTGTACCTAATAAACTGGCCTGTATATTCTGTATATAAAACACAGAAAAATCACATTTTTGCCTGCACTGGGGCTTTAATAAACAAAACAAAAACAATAATACATGTGCCTGGGGCAGCCAGTAGCCAGTGGTGTATTTAAGTAAAAAATACTTAAATACTACTTACGACTATTTATATTTTTGCGAAATTGTACTTTTACCTCACTACATTTCTGAAGAAAATAATGGACTTTTTACTCCATACATTTTCCCTGACACCCAAAAGTATTCATTACATTTTGACAAGTAAATGGTCCAATTCACACACGTATCAAGAGAACATCCCTGGTCATCCCTACTGCTTCTGATCTGTAGGACTCACTAAACAGAGAACATCCCTGGTCATCCCTACTGCCTCTGATCTGTAGGACTCACTAAACAGAGAACATCACTGGTCATCCCTACTGCCTCTGATCTGTAGGACTCACTAAACAGAGAACATCCCTGGTCATCCCTACTGCTTCTGATCTGTAGGACTCACTAAACAGAGAACATCCCTGGTCATCCCTACTGCTTCTGATCTGTAGGACTCACTAAACAGAGAACATCACTGGTCATCCCTACTGCTTCTGATCTGTAGGACTCACTAAACAGAGAACATCCCTGGTCATCCCTACTGCCTCTGATCTGTAGGACTCACTAAACAGAGAACATCCCTGGTCATCCCTACTGCTTCTGATCTGTAGGACTCACTAAACAGAGAACATCACTGGTCATCCCTACTGCCTCTGATCTGTAGGACTCACTAAACACAAACGCTTCGTTTGTAAATTATGTCTGAGTGCTGGAGTGTGCCTCTGGCTATCCGTCAATAAAAAATGTAATATAAAATGTTGTGTCTGGTTTATACTTTTACTTTTGATACTTGAGTACATTTGAGCAATTCCATTTACTTTTGATACTTAAGTATATTTAAAACCAAATACTTTTAGACTTTTACTCAAGTAGTATTTTACTGGGTGACTTTCACTTTTACTTGAGTCATTTTCTATGATGGTATCTTTACTTTTACTCAAATATGACTGTGTACCTTTTCCACCACTGGCAGTGGCGCTGTTTCTCCAAGTGCGGAGCTCGGCTTTAAGAGTAAAAAAACATGTTTTGAGCAAAATAATTTTTTCATGTTGCCCTCTGATGTCATCGGCCTCCCACCTTGATTGGGGAAAAATAGAGGAGCAATAGAGAACATTTGTGCCATGTCAGAGTACACCTGGGCCACCTATCGAGATATGCCTTTTGTTAAGAAAATCAGATGATAAATGAGCTGAAAAGGTTCTGTGGGTATTCCACTAAAACCCTTACTTCTTCTCTGATCCAGACTTGGTGTCCTTAATCTTCTCACCTGTTGTGGTATGTAGAATGATGCCAACACAGCTTAGAAATGTTATGGCAAGAGGATGAAGCCAATTTATACTAGGAAGTGATTACTAAACTACTAAAATATCTCTATACAGTATGTACATCCAATAAAAACATTTGATTCAAAAATCTGGAGTGCTTAGAATATATGAAAAACATATACACTGAGTGTACAAACATTAGGAACACCTACCCAATAACCCCACCCCGTTTCCCTCAGAACATCCTAAATTCGTCAGGGCATGGACTCTACAGGTGTCGAAAACATTCCGCAGGGATTCTGACCCATGTTGACTCCAATGCTTCCGACAGGATGTCCTTTGGGTGGTGGACCTTGATACACACAGGAAACTGTTGAGCGTGAAAAACCCACCAGCTTTGCAGTTCTTGACACACTCAAACCGGTGCACCTGGTACCTGGCACCTACAACCCATAACCCCTTCAAAGCACTTTGTTTGCCCATTCACCCAATCCATGTCTCAATTGTCTGCCGGCTTAAAAATCCTTATTTACCTGTCTCCTCCCCTTCACCCACACTGACTGAAGTGGATTTAACAAGTAAAATCAATAAGGGATCATAGCTTTCACCTGGATTCACCTGGTTAGTCTATGTCATGTTTTGTACACTAAGTGTATATTTCAATATTACCTATATTAACACTAAAATAGTTCTTTACAACTGAAAATACATACAGTATATGTGACTTACCAACAATATTTCATCAAAAATGTAAGTAATATAAACAAAGTGTGTTATCGATATACTTTAAATAAGTTACTGCAATTGTTTGTTCATTAAATTGTTCATACTCTAAGAACATGTGATTTTTAAAGCCACTGTAACATTGCTATACTTTACGATAACCAATGTTACCATGAACAGTGTAAAGACTTGTGTCTTACATTCAAGTATTGTACAATTTGTTTTGGTCTTATGGGTAATGCCATTTAACCTATCCCTCTACAGTATGTCAGAATATTAAACCTATTGTCTTTGTCTGTTATGGATCATTCTGACCTGACATGATAAGTCAAACATAAATACAGTATTAAACATTGACAGTTGCTCTGCTTGACACCTGCACTTTAAAAAGGGGAACAGGCTATTTAGCCCTATACAAGGTTGACAATAACAGAACTGCCCCATTCTGCTACAGGGAGTAGAGTTTGAGCTGCTCCTCCATGTCTCCCTCAGTCACCTCCCCTAGTGTCTCCTGGTTCTGCATCAGCAGGAGAAAGATGGCCGCCAACTGATCGTTTTGCACCCTAGAACAGATACACACCGACATGATGGCATCACTTCCAATGCCTGGGTCTATATGACACACTTACAAACTCACACTCATCAATACACACAATAGATACACATAACAGAAACTCAGTGTACACAAACAACACGTCACATCCCAAAAAACACACACATGATTGTTATCTATGTGTGTGTGTAAGACATACACATACAGTGGCTTGCGAAAGTATTCACCCCCTTGGCATTTTTCCTATTTTTTTGCCTTACAACCTGGAATTAAAATGGATTATTGGGGTGTTTGGGTTATTTGATTTAGACAACATGCCTACCACGTTGAGGATGCAAAATATATTTATATTGTGAAATAAACAAGAAATAAGACCCCAAAAAACAGAACTTGAGGGTGCATAACTATTCACCCCCCCCCCCAAAAGTCAATACTTTGTAGAGCCACCTTTTGCAGCAATTACAGCTGCAAGTCTCTTGAGGTATGTCTCTATAAGCTTGGCACATCTAGCCACTGGGATTTCGCTCATTCTTCAAGGCAAAACTACTCCAGCTCCTTCAAATTGGATGGGTTCAGCTGGTGTACAGCAATCTTTAAGTCATACCACAGATTCTCAATTGGATTGAGGTCTGGGCTTTGACTAGACCATTCCAAGACATTTAAATGTTTCCCCTTTAACCACTCAAGTGTTGCTTTAGCAGTATGCTTAGGGTCATTGTCCTCCTGGAAGACTGAAACAGGTTTCCCTCACGAATTTCCCTATATTTAGTGCCATCCATCATTCCTTTAATTCTAACCAGTGTCTCAGTCCCTGCCGATGAAAAACATCTCCACAGCATGATGCTGCCACCACCATGCTTCAATGTGGGGATGGTGTTCTCTGGGTGATGAGGTGTTGGGTTTGCACCAGACATAGCATTTTCCTTAATGTCCAAAAACCTTCTTCCATATGTTTGGGGAGTCTCCCACATGCCTTTTGGCGAACACCAAACGTGTTTGCTTATTTTTTTCTTTAAGCAATGGCTTTTTTCTGGCCACTCTTCCGTAAAGCCCAGCTCTGTGGAGTGTACGGCTTAAAGTGGTCCTATGAACAGACACTCCAATCTCCGCTGTGGAGCTTTGCTCTCCTTCAGGGTTTTCTTTGGTATCTTTGTTGCCTCTCTGATTAATGCCCTCCTTGCCTGGTCCGTGAGTTTTGGTGGGCGGCCTTCTCTTGGCAGATTTGTTGTGGTGCCATATTCTTTCAATTTCTGAATAATGGATTTAATGGTGCTCCATGGGATGTTCAAAGTTTCTGATATTTTTTATAACCCAACCCTGATCTGTACTTCTCCACAACTTTGTCCCTGACCTGTTTGGAGAGCTCCTTGGTCTTCATGGTGCTGCTTGCTTGGTGGTGCCCCTTGCTTTGTGGTGTTGCAGACTCTGGGGCCTTTCAGAACAGGTGTATATATACTGAGATCATGTGACAGATCATGTGACACTTAAATAAACTCCACCTGTGTGCAATCTAAGTAATTATGTGACTTCTGAAAGTAATTGGTTGCACCAGATCTTATTTAGGGGCTTCATAGCAAAGGGGGTGAATACATATTCACACAACACTTTTCAGTTT
Source organism: Oncorhynchus tshawytscha (assembly GCF_018296145.1). Classification (NCBI taxonomy): domain Eukaryota; kingdom Metazoa; phylum Chordata; class Actinopteri; order Salmoniformes; family Salmonidae; genus Oncorhynchus; species Oncorhynchus tshawytscha. The sequence goes on along the minus strand of NW_024609618.1, from coordinate 105,015 downwards.
TTTTTTTACATTTCAGTTATTTAAGTTATTTTTTTATTTCACGTCATTTAAGTTATTTTTTTTCCTTTCACTTCACCAATTTGAACTATTTTGTGTATGTCCAATACATGAAATACAAATACATTTCAATTAAGTTGTAATGCAACAAAATAGGAAAGACGCCAAGGGGGATGAATACTTTTGCAAGGCACTGTAGGTGTACATAGTTGGACACTGTGTGTCTTCTAATGTTCTAAGAAACACAGCTATGAAACATCTCCTGGGGTAGACAGGTGCTTCACAGTTTATTATTGTCATCATTCACATACTGGACCTTTACAGGCTGCCCAATAAAAACACCTCAAAAGACCTTCTAGAGGGCTTCAATCTCAAGTCCCACTGAAGTTAGCATCTACCTGACAAAGGCACGTAAACTAAGGCACGTCTTAAACATACAAAGCCCTACTAGTTACCAGAAATCATATGTCGAGTGGTGCAATGAGAACGGCTATTATTGCGTATGTACATAGAGATATTTGAAGTTATGATATCATCATCAATCCATGTATGACCTTATCTGGCTTACATAGAAAGATGCAAAACATGACATACTGATTAGCCTTGTGTTGTATGTAAATGTACTACAAAATGTGCTACAAAGTAGGTGAGCAAAACTCAATGATGAGATGAATTTACTGCTTTTAATTAGATGTGCTGATATGGAAAAATGGGTGGATTAGTGGGTGGATTCATGGGTGTAATGATTAAGAGGCTTAAACAAGCATTCGTTTTAGACAAACTGGCTTTTACTAGTCAAGAGTTTACAAAAGCCCAAAAACGTCATGTTTAAACAAAACATTTAAATCTTTCTACAAAAATCACTACGGGTTGTCATACACATATTCCACTTTAGCCATTCTAACTACCGAGCTCCAGTCCCATATGAAAAGAAGCCCATTCATTGTCAGTGTGCATTGGTTACATATAAAGTGACAAAAGCCCCAATGATCGTCAGAGTCAGGACAGGAGTGAGATATATGGTTTTCTCAGCATTCAGAATGCCATCATTAGGCTATTCGGATGTTATTGATTGGCATTTGTTACATTACTTAAAGTGTCTGGGACTGGCTCACAATGGACAGTGGCCACACAGACAAAGACTTGGGTAGAGGGGGCCTTTGCATGCAAATCACTTGTCTTGGCTTTAAATCACAGTTTCATATTTTAAAACAATGAAAAACAACACAACCCTTCCCTACCCCTTCACCCATAATAGCTATTTAAACACGTCCTTACTGTATTGGTATTGCAATGGTCTTCCATTTCTTCCCAACTTTACTTTTTTCGGGAACTTTTTCTGCACACCCCACACGTCATACTTTGTAATAAGCATGTATGTATTATCTTCAAACGTTCCTTTGCAACTATCAGAGTCTCAGAATCCAGAATGAATCATTCCTGCTCTAATCAAAAGGATAGACGCCACCAGTAAGAGAGCAGATAGAAAGCAAAGGGGGCGGGGACTAAAGATTCACATAGGCACTTGTGTGTTTGGTGTAATGCAGCATGCTATTCACAGGCAGAGTTGAGCAATAGCCTTTAATTCACATCCTTCAAAAGTAAGAAAGAAGGAAAGAAAAGGGGAGAGGACAAAAAGCAACATATTTTCCATATCAACAGCAAAGTTGCCGGACAATCAACAGAAGAGATCGCTCTTCTCAGCAGAGGTTTCAAAGGTTCTTCTTCAGTGATCACTTTTCACAAAACAAAGTAAAGAATAGAAAGGTGTGGGTGTAGAGTCATTCCGTTTCTTCATCGCCTACTCAGCTGCACTGGAAAAAAGAGAGTACTAATATGTCAGTACAATGTGGTACAGTTTTATCTATTGACAAATATAGCTATTTCATTGATTTTACTAGCCAGTTATTGTTACTAGCTTAAGAGTCAGAAATGTTAAGTAGTTAATGTATTGGAATTGGAGTATTGGAATCAAGCTCGTGATTTGGAAAAGAGTGAGATCACTCACCATTGTCAGGGTTGTTATTTCAGCATGCATCAGGGTTTAGTAGGTTTCAAGAAACCAAAAGCAGACAGTGCTCTATCCAAAAGTTGATCAAAACGCACCCGGAAAATAGCATACCACCATAGAATACCCACCACCACCACATATCCCCCTCCCCCACCACCTCCAAGTGGTGTACGGTGAAGTTGCCCCTAGATGCTGATTTTGAGTCAGTTTAGCATGTTCCTTACTAATTAGGGTTGTGAGAGGGGAAGCTGATCCTAGATCTGCACCTGGGAGAAACTTCACCCCGGAGCACCACAGAGTATCCAGGCAGGTTAGATTGCAATGTGTGAGATGCATGCCATTTCAAAGGTTAGCATGTCCTAATTAGTGCAATGTAACAAAGAGACCAGATTATCATATGCTTTCTAATAGCTGCAGCAGGCATGTGAATGTGACAGCTGAACAATTAACTATTGAAACAAGCATTCCTCCCCTAGCAGCCTGGTCTCAGACTAGACGTATCATAATAAATGTACATCTGGGACACTCCACTTGGTATGATATGTTACGTTTCGTACGGCCTTTGCAGACTGTACAATTTTGGCTGTTTTATGCCACGACTTTGCCGTCCCAGACAAAATTTCCGCGTTGTGGACAAATTCTTAGGTCATAAACGATTGTCGGAAGTCTTGGCTCGTTCAGTGTGACAGGGTCTAGGTCTGCCGATTAAGTGCCGATTAAGTACCGCTACATGCAATCGTAGGCTCCGAATAAGTTCTAGCGGTGTCCACATATTTTTGTCACGTACTTTATCGCGTAGTGTGGCTGGTGTTATGAGATGATCCCGTCGACTGACCAATAAGAAGACGGCCTCCATTGAGTACGCACACAACAATAAAATGATTGTGAATAGTCAGATGAATTTAATTGTTTGAATTAAATTTTTAGCCTTCAGATGTGTCATATAAACAAGATTATTTACAGAGAAATTTTTTTTACAGCACGTGCAAGAAGAACGATTTCCCTGTAAATAATCTTGTTTATATGACACATCTGAAATTAGGCTACCTGGTGAGATTTCAATAAATGCACAAAATCGGCAATCAAATTAAACGTTAGGACATATAAAGTTTGTATGTGAAAACTATTTCTAAGATGCCTACTTGAATTTATTCAGAACTCACTTCACTCACACATAAGCATTGAGTGAGGCTTGCGCTGCTGGTACTGGCACATGCTCAGATCAAATACACCGCTGCAGGCAAATTGCAGAATGTGACGACAGAACTGAAGCAAATCATACAATCTGGCCAGGTTGATATCAAGATTTTAATTTGGTAACGTCGCACAGTGTAACGTGATAATCATTAAAGACTGAATCTGACAGACAGTCTAGAAATGCTGTAGCCATTTCCTGCAGTCAAATGAAAAGTGGCCTCATGGGTGGAATGTTAGTAATATTTTTCATAATTTCATAATGAATAACCTGAAAATCTGGTGTTTCTTTGTCAAATGGTTTTGATATATTTCAGTCTTCTGTGATGTATTTAAAGCGCAATATTGGGATGCAAACTCAAAACTTTATACATTTCAACTCTATATGAGTATGAAATGGTACAGGTGTCTTCTTTTTAAAGCCCATAACAATGTGTGTGAGGTGTATATTTTGGGGCGGCAGGTAGCCTAGTGGTTAGAGTGTTGTGCCAGTAACTGATCAAATCCCCGAGCTGACAAGGTAAACATTTGTTGTTCTGCCCCTGAACAAGGCCGTTAACCCACTGTTCCCCAGTAGGCCATCATTGTAAATAAGAATTTGTTCTTAAACTGACTTGCCTTGTTAAATAAAGGTTAAAAAAAATAAAAAGTTGGTGTCGAAGTTTTGTTTAAGACTACCAATAAACAATCTGTGTGACCCTGATTTAGCCCACTGCAGTAAAAGGTTAGTTAAGGCAAAAACGAAAGTAGGTTTGTTGGCCGGGGTAGATGGGTGGGAGTATAACGCGAATGTCTAGCCACCCGAAGGTTGCGTTTTCAAATCTCAGCAACAACTCTTGCATTTTAGCTAATTAGCAACTTTGCAACTATTTACTACTTTGCAACTACTTAGCATGTTAGCTAACCCTTCTCCTAACCCTAACCTTAACCATTTAACCTAATTCCTAAACCTAACCTTAACCCTAACCTTTAGTCTAGCTAACGTTAGCCACAACAAATTGCAATTTGTAACATACCATAAGCTTAGCAATGTCGTAACATAACATATTAATTAAAATTCGTAACATATCATACAAAATGGATTGTGGACATTTACAAATTAAATACGGGACACTATCATACTAATTAGAGTGTCCCGGATTTCCATTTACTATGTTACGTCTACCCTGTTGGGGATGTATCAGAATAGTTGGGTAACATAGATAAGATGTTTTATTTTCATTATATGCTTGTGAGTTACTTCTCATATAGAACGTATCTTGTTGTACTATAGTGGTGGCCATTTGCAGTTATCCTTTATCTGTCCTGGGTTCAGTTACTTGAGCCGCAGAGAGGGGAGGGGTCCAGCTTGTCTTCATATGTAAACATATATTTTAAACCATGTGAAGGGATGATTGAGGGGGAACCAATTATCTCTTGGCTCCACAAGGTCTGTGTGCCAGTCACTGTGTCTCTGTGGTCTTCTCCAGGAGGGGTGTATTTGATATATGCCTGTTGATGAGGTTTTGTTTTATGGTCCTGAGTGGTACCAAGAGCGAGATAAGAACATAGTTTAGGAGACAAAGCTGAACGATAATTCATAGCCAATGTGTGTCTTTGCTATAAACTTGTAGTGGTGTGGGGGCTATGCTTTGGCAAAGTGGGTGGGGTTATATCCTTCCTGTTTGGCCCTGTCCGGGGGTGTCCTCGGATGGGGCCACAGTGTCTCCTGACCCCTCCTGTCTCAGCCTCCAGTATTTATGCTGCAGTAGTTTATGTGTCGGGGGGCTGGGGTCAGTTTGTTATATCTGGAGAACTTCTCCTGTCCTATTCGGTGTCCTGTGTGAATTTAAGTGTGCTCTCTCTAATTCTCTCTTTCTCTCTCTCTCGGAGGACCTGAGCCCTAGGACCATGCCTCAGGACTACCTGACATGATGACTCCTTGCTGTCCCCAGTCCACCTGGCCGTGCTGCTGCTCCAGTTTCAACTGTTCTGCCTTATTATTATTGGACCATGCTGGTCATTTATGAACATTTGAACATCTTGGCCATGTTCTGTTATAATCTCCACCCGGCACAGCCAGAAGAGGACTGGCCACCCCACATAGCCTGGTTCCTCTCTAGGTTTCTTCCTAGGTTTTGGCCTTTCTAGGGAGTTTTTCCTAGCCAACGTGCTTCTACACCTGCATTGCTTGCTGTTTGGGGTTTTAGGCTGGGTTTCTGTACAGCACTTTGAGATATCAGCTGATGTACGAAGGGCTATATAAATACATTTGATTTGATTTGATATAAAGGATCTCAGTTGCAATGTGTAAGGACTCAGAGAATTCATTTATAGACACTGAATTAATCTGAGAGTCACAGGGTTGTGATGGAGCTCATATAATTAAAGATGGACTTTATGATAACTCTGACTTGTGTGTGGTTTGCTCTCATGATTTGGTAAATACAGGAAATGTCGACTACAATCCCTGAGTCTATGTTGCCTCTAGATGTAACAATGTTGTAATTGGAGATAGGACAGGCATACAGTAACACACATTCTAGATAGACCTACAGACACTGGTAGGCTGAACATAAACAGTTTATGAGCAAAACATTTGTTGGGAAGATACCTATATTCCAGTGAGTCAGCCTTATTGCAATAATAATGTTGATCTTTATTTGTCAAGTAGAGACAATAAACGTGGCTTGCAAATAGTGGCCTGACTTGCCTTTTCAGGCTACACTGATCAAATGCTGTCACCATCTGGCTATTAGCTAGCTGGCAGTGCATTAGGTATACACTATACAATCTTGAATAACTGTCTTGACACTCTGACTTGGCAACATATCATGGTAAAATAAGTCCCAGCCCTGTTCCTCAAACCCTTTCTCAACAGCGTGGAATAAAAATGCAATTATAGTGAAAGCATTTCAGCTCACACAGACACAGTAAAAAAAATATTTAAAAAATCGCCAATTTAAGTGTCTCACTACCTAAATATAGCCTGCAGAGGGCCCAATGGTATAGCAGCAAAGGTCTAAGGTTCAGGGCTCAGCTATAATTCAACTTCAAAACTGCTCTCTGCAAGGACCCCTGAGTGTGTACAAGCGCAGCTGTTGGCACAAGATTAGTTCTAATTTTGCAGGTGGCTCCTAAAATCAGAGTGGTCCTGGTAAAAGTCCCACCCAACCACCAAATTATGAAACTCTTTGATACTATCATGGCAGCCATTTTGGGTGTGCAGTAAGTGAGTAACTGATTCTCTCTCAGGCATGTGTTTAGCAGGTGCCACGCACCACCAACCAATCCCAAATGGATTCCACTCTGGCACCAGCATTAAGAGGTAAAGAATGTGCTTTTGTGAATGATTCATCACAGATGTCATCTCAATAGAAGGTGGGGGGTCACTGATGATAACCCACATTGGTGTCCCAGTGCAGTATTTCCCATGATCGCAGGGCCCTTTGTTTTCGAAGGCCGTGAGACAGCAGCATATGATAACTATTAACTGTATCCTTATAGAACCTGAAGCTCCAGGATATTAGACTGGGGGGGACGTAGATGGTGGGATGGGGGAGGGAAGTGATGTACGGTGCATTCGGAAAGTATTCAGACCCCTTAACATTTTTCACATTTTGTTACGTTACAGCCTTATTCTAAAATGTATTCAATTGTAAATAAGGTATTTCTGTTTTTATCTTTTATAAATTAGCTAAAATGTCTAAAAACCTGTTTTCGATTTGTCATTATGGGGTACTGTGTGTAGACTGATGAGGAAAATAAATGATTTAATACATTTTAGAATGGCTGTAACGTAACAAAATGTGAAAAAGGGGAAGTGGTCTGAATACTTCCCGAATGCACTGTAGTTCTGGTGGTCGTTGGCGGGGATCAAACAGAAAGTGTCAAATAGAAAGGATAAAGCAAGCTCTGCCAGAATGTGCCCTATCAGACCCAGATGTGTGCTCTACCACATCAGTGGAAGCCTATCAGCGGCAAAAAGGTCCCTTCAAAAACAAACAAAAACAATAGCCTACAGCCCAATCGCCTGGTGTCAAGGTACACTATTGGTGATGTCATACTAGTGTAATCAGGTAAATGGGTGAATGCATCGATACACACTGCTTTCACCAGAGTCATATATACAGTGCCTTCGGAAAGTATTGAGACCCCTTGACTTTTTCCAAATGTTGTTACGTTACAGCTTTATTCTAAAATGTATTAAATGGTTTTTTCCCCTCATCAGTCTACACACAAAACCCCATAACGACAAAGCAAAAACTGGTTTTTTATATATATTTGCAAATGTATAAAAAACACAAAACAGAAATATGACATTTACATAAGTATTCAGACCCTTTACTCAGTACTTTGTTGAAGCACCTTTGGCAGCGATTACAGCATAGAGTGTTCTTGGGTATGACGCTACAAGCTTGGCACACCTGTATTTGGAGAGTTTCTCCCATTCTTCTCTGCAGATCCTCTCAAGCTCTGTCAGGTTGGATGGGCAGCATCGCTACACAGCTATTTTCAAGTCTCTCCAGAGATGTTCGATCATGTTCAATTCCGGGCTCTGACTGGGCCACTCAAGGACATTCAGAGATTTGTCCCGAAGCTACTCCTTCGTTGTCTTGGCTGTGTGCTTAGGGTCGTTGTCCTGTTGGAAGGTGAACCGTCGCCCCAGTCTGAGGTCCTGAGCGCTCTGGAGCAGATTTTCATCAAGGATTTCTACCCTTTCCCAGATCTGTGTCTTGACACAATCCTGTCTCGGAGCTCTACAGACAATTCCTTCGACCTCATGGCTTAGTTTTTGCTCTGACATGCGCTGTCAACTGTGGGACCTTATATAGACAGGTGTGTGCCTTTGCAAATCATGTCCAATCAATTGGATTTACCAGAGGTGGACTCCCATCAAATTGTAGAAACATCTCAAGGATGATCAATGGAAACAGGATGCACCTGAGCTCAATTTCGAGTCTCACAGCAAAGGGTCTGAATACTTATGTAAATAAGGTATTGCTGTTTGTTTTTTTATATATTGGCAACAAAATTTTAAAAACTGTTTTCGCTTTGTCATTATGGGGCATTGTGTGTAGATTGTATTTTTATTTATTTTATCCATTTTAGAATAAGGCTGTAATGTAATAAAATGTGGAAAAAGTCAAGGGGTCTGAATACTTTCCAAAGGCACTGTACATATGTACTGTATATGGCTCTGCCCTTCACCAGGGATGGAGTGCCAGTCACACAGTGTGTCACACCCTGGGTAGTGGGTGAGGGGAGCAAGGAGAGGGAGGTGAGGTGGTATTTTTGACTTGGGAGAGGATAAGAGGCTCTGGGGTGGGTTAAAGTTTAATGATACCTTACCCATAATCCTTCCTAACTCACAGTTTGCTTGTCGATGTTGCTTATAGAGAGGTAAAGTCAGGTGTGAGCTCTATCCTGAAAAGATAAAAGGCAGGGTGAAAGCTGTTATGTACATCAGCACAGAACTCTACACAATTCCACAGCTTGGAAACAGACAACTTAACCACAGCTTCATCCCCAAATTTGGCACTTATGGCAATGCAAATAGATTTCACATGCTTACATCTTTTCCACATAAAACGTAGTGCCAAAAGGAAAGCATTGCACTGAGCTTTATGAAATCAAGTTTAGGCCAAAGTTGTGGTTGAGTTTAATTCAGTCCCAATGGTTGGTGTGGTGAGCAAGTACATGCTGTGCTCTTGTGTGTAAACACATAAGTGAACAGCAGAGGGTACAAGGCACAGGGATTTAGTAACATATAGCTGGGTTTGGGGCTGGAATGGGACTATAGTTAATCGTATAAAGATGTATTAATATATCGTTGGTCATTTAAAACCATGAGTCACTGCTCAGGCTTCAAACAAGAGTGGAAGCATACTCCCCAAAAAAGACAAAGAAAAACATTCCTGAAACTCAGGGCCCACATGCCTTTCCTCCCTTCTTCTTCTTCTTCCGCAGCTCACAACTCCATGGGAACATAACAAACCAACAGAGCCAAGCTTGGCAGATATTTTAAGACCTTGATTAAATTCCTGTGTTAGAAGGCACAAGCCACCAATCACATGGCGCTTAAGACATACACTCCCCTCGCTATAGAAACTGGGAACCCCCCCCAAAAAAAAAAAAAAATGTAAGTGGTGCTATTAATCCATGTTATTGCCTTGTTGTCACACCCCTAAACAGAGTCCACATCCGCCCCCTGCACGCTCACTCACTAAGTCATTCCAACCCCCAGCTAGCATTGGGCCCCAGGCTCTCTGCACTGCTCCTCTAACAGAGAACAGGACTGGCTAAACCAAAAGATAGGAGGCATCTTGAGGTGTTACATCACTTAACGCCTCCCTCCCTCTGCTTATGCAAGTTCAAGCCCTAGGATGTGAGAGAGAGAGAAAGAGAGAGAGGCTGTTCGCTCCCTATGCCAGCCTCCTACCACAAGCTCACCACAGTCTGTAGGATGATGTTTAGCATTACAAACTAACAGTAACCTCTAGGCTTCAAAACAAGCAGACTTTGTTGTTGTTTTTGTCTCCTTCCTTAAGTGACCCTCAATTTTCTTCAGTGAAGTTTACTAATCTTATTTTACAATCTGGTGACCTATAAAGATACAGAACATCCCACCGCACACACTGGTTGAATCAACGTTGTTTCCACGTCATTTCAATGAAATTATGTTGAACCAATGTGAAATAGATGAGTTGACGTCTGTGTGTCACATCCTGACCTTAGTTCCTTTGTTATATCTCTATTTTAGTTTGGTCAGGGCGTGAGTTGGGGTGGGCATTCTATGTTTTTGTTCTATGTGTTATAGTTCTTTGTGTTTGGCCTGGTATGGTTCCCAATCAGAGGCAGCTGTCAATCGTTGTCTCTGATTGAGAACCATACTTAGGCAGCCTGTTTTCCCACTATGGTTTGTGGGTAGTTGTTTTCTGTGTCTGTGTTTTCACCATACAGAACTGTTTCGATTTTCGTTGTTTCACGTTTGTTATTTTGCGTTCAGTTGTAATAAATTTAACATGGACACGTACCACACTGCATATTGGTCTGATCCTTCCTATTCCTGTTCCTCAGATGAAGAAGATCGTTACACTGTGGCCATTGGGATGTCTCAAGTCTACATTTCTTTTGAGGGAGTTAGTAGCTACAGGTACAAAGTCTGGAAAGTTCCTCACTGCTTTGGTGGGTTATTGGTGTAACTGTCCACCCTGTGACCAACCCCCTCCGATCTGCAGGGTAAATGTTGTCATAGATGTTGTCATAGCACCTAAATGCCAGGTCAACACACAAGGACAGGATAGGGGAGGGAGGAAGAGCGAGAAGGTGGTTGCATTGGCGTGCAGTAGGAGGATAGGTTAAACTAGAGTCATGCTACAGTGCCAGGAGAAGGGGGGCAGTAGGGAGAGAGAGGGGGGCACTCACCTCTGCTCCTCCTCCATCTCCTCCTTGGTCATCATCTTCTCTAACTTGCTAATCTTCATTCCTGGGGTAAAGTGCACCTCCTCAGCTGATGCCACGTCAGAGAAAACAGGAGGGACCATGGTCAACACACACTTACACATCATTCATACATACAGTACACACATGTGCATGTTCACACGAACACACACATAGATAAACGTTTGAAGGATTTCTAAGTCCTCTGGGACCTCTGTGGCTGTTAGTTACAGTCCTGTTGCTACAGTATATCAGGATTACAGGAAGGACACACAGTAGTAGAGTACAGTCAAAACAGAGCCAAGAGTGACCGTGTGGCTGTAATTAAATTCAGAGTCAGGTGGCTGATTCACTTTTATGTGTGCCAACGTCACTGATTCAATTTACAGTACACAGAGTGACATTACAACCCTGTGCTATCGGTGGAACCAGACCCCAGCAGTCCCGTGTCTTAGTGAGCCAGTTTGTCTCTCCTTTAGAGGAATACACTTTACTGATACAGACAGAGGTACAAACCAGGCCATATCCCATAGACAGGTCTGATAGTGAAAGAGACACTGATCGCCATATCCTAAAGACAGGTCTGATAGTGAAAGAGACACTGATCGCCATATCCTAAAGACAGGTCTGATAGTGAAAGAGACACTGATCGCCATATCCTAAAGACAGGTCTGATAGTGAAAGAGACACTGATCGCCATATCCTAAAGACAGGTCTGATAGTGAAAGAGACACTGATCAGTTTTTCCCAGGAGTCCATTCTACCGAGAAGATACAAGCTCAATAATTAGATGTAATGTGGTGTTTCATGTAACACCTGAAAGGGTACATAGAGATCTTAAACATGATCATAGGATGAACTAGTGTTCATTTTCTGTCCTTAGGTAACTGTCAACTTCATGACGCAATAAATACACTGAGTATACAAAACATTATTAAGAAGGTCTGCTCTTTCCATGACATAGACTGACCAGGTGAATCCAAATGGGATCCCTTACTGACGTCACTTCTTAAATCCACTTCACTCAGTGTAGGTGAAGGGGAGGAGACAGGTTAAAGAAGGATTTTTAAGCCTTGAGACAATTGAGACATGGATTGTGTATGTGTGTCATTCAGAGGTCGAATGGGCAAGACAAAATATGTAAGTGCCTTTGAACTGGGTATGGTAGTAGTTGCCAAGCGCACCGGTTTGTCAAGAACTGCAACACTGCTGGGTTTTTCACACTCAACAGTTTCCTGTGTGTATCAAGAAGGGTCCACCACCCAAAGGACATCCAGCCAACTTATTTTTGTCTCATCAGACCTTCTCCCATTCCTCCTCTGGATCATCCAGATGGTCATTGGCAAACTTCAGACGGGCCTGGAGATGCGCTGGCTTGAGCAGGGGGACCTTGCGTGCGCTGCAGGATTTTAATCCATGACGGCGTAGGGTGTTACTAATGGTTTTCTTTGAGACTGTGGTCCCAGCTCTCTTCAGGTCATTGACCAGGTCCTGCCGTGTAGTTCTGGGCTGATCCCTCACCTTCCTCATGATCATTGATGCCCCACGAGGTGAGATTTTGTATGGAGCCCCAGACCGAGGGTGACCGACCGTCATCTTGAACTTCTTCCATTTTCTAATAATTGCGCCAACAGTTGTTGCCTTCTAACCAAGCTGCTTGCCTATTGTCCTGTAGCCCATCCCAGCCTTGTACAGGTCTACAATTTTATCCCTGATGTCCTTACACAGCTCTCTGGTCTTGGCCATTGTGGGGAGGTTGTAGTCTATTTGATTGAGTGTGTGGACAGGTGTCTTTTATAGAGGTAACGAGTTCAAACAGGTGCAGTTAATACAGGTAATGAGTGGAGAACAGGAGGGCTTCTTAAAGAAAAACTAACAGGTGTGTGAGAGCCGAAATTCGTACTGGTTGGTAGGTGATCAAATACTTATGTAATGCAATAAAATGCTAATTAATTACTTAAAAATCATACAGTGTGATTTTCTGGATTTTTATTTAGATTCTGTCTCTCACAGTTGAAGTGTACCTATGATAAAAAATGACAGACCTCTACATGCTTTGTATATTTAATTTTTTATTGTTGGACTTACAAAACTGTAAAAACAACAGCAAATCAGTTCCAAGTTATTTTAATTTTGAGAATCTGTGCCAAAGTATTGCCACACATAATAGAGAGATATACAGTTATGTGATCGTATACTATGTTATTATGTTTTAGTCAAATATAATACAGTATTTGTTTGGGCTTTTTGCGGTCAATTTGAGGTCTACAAATAATTTGTAACAAAAGGAGGCGTCCAACTGAAACCTAGTCAGATATATACGTGACAGTATAAAAGACCATGTAGGCACAAAGCTCTTGTGTTTGTGTGGCTCTGTGTGGTTGTATTGTACAGTATTCCAGGGAGGCCTGACCTCTCACCTGGAAACACTTACTGTAATCTGGCACAATGAGACGTGCCTCAATGGAGACCTGGGGCCTCGAGGGATCAGAAAATACCTGACTGAAAGACAAAATGGTGGCTGGTTTGAATGCACGACTCAGTTCCAGTGAAAGGAGGGCAAGTCTCAAGACTGTAAGGGGATGTGTCAGTGGAGGATGTACCCCCACGGTGTATATACAAGCCAGTGTATCTGCTAGCCACCCCAGATCCAGTTTAAATGAGGATTTGCTGGGTATGCAGTGATGTGCATCCAGTTAATGCTGGCTAATGCATTAGGGCCCTTTGAGGTTGGTTTTATGCAGTTAGTCATTGCTAAAGTCAATCCATTCAGGGAGTCAAACTTGATCTGCTTTCGGACGACTGACTGTACCCACAGCTGACAATTAGCTGACACCAAAAACCGATTAAAACATACTACCGTTGCTCTCAAGGTCCTCTGGCTCTGGCATGAAGATGGGCTCAGGGGTGGGTTCCCTCGCTGGCTTGGGGTTGGGTTCCCTTGCTGGCTCAGGGGTGGGCTCTCTGACGGGGACCTCCTTCACCACAGATACAGGTTCAAGTTCGGCGATGAGCTCAAGGATGGGCTCCTCAACAACGACTGGTATGGGCTCTGGCTCAGGGATGGGCTCAGGCACGGGTTCTGGCTCAACCACGGGCTCTGGCATGGGCTCTGGCACAGCCTGCAAGGACAAAGTGTATAACAGATATAATCAACTGTACACCTGAAATGCTGTTTAAAACAATGGAATTGTGATTAATATTGAGCAAAAAATCTGACCACGAACAGTACTTTGTTTTCCAATGGCCTTCAATGGCCTTCAATGGTCAGTGTAGCGGCTAAGGGAATTGTGTTGTATTCCCAACCCAGCAGTCCTAGGTTCTAAATATAGCAGAGCTTTAGGCTAAACTTGTTTCTATAGTACCTGAGACAATTACATTAGTGGAACCAACTGCTCACGGTAATAACAATAAGAACTGATGAGTGTTGTTTGTCATGCATAGCCTCCTGGGGAATATAAAACAGAGATGACTGAGCCCAGTGATTGTATATGAGAACTCATCAGCTCAATCAGTACTGACTTTGGGAAACTGCCAAGAATAGAACCACTGAACAGAACTCATGCAAAAATACAGAGGGAGTGTCTGTCAAATTGTCACTAAAGGCAGCAATAGGACACCCCCATAGTATCCAAATTGCCCCAGTCTATAAGGAGTAGGTCTATGGTGGGGAAATATAGCCATATACTTAAACGGTATCGCTTCCCACATTCTATAAAAAGTAGAAAAGGCTTTTTTCTGCTCTTAAATTGGTGCTGGAGGGACATAACCCAGAATATCATCCTTCGCATGCTGAAACGTAAACCCTGCATATTTTGTGCAAACCTCAACAAATTGCTGACTCAACTGCTGAGCCCTGTGGACGTGATAACCTCTTGACCCATTGTAATGGTTCTTCTATGAGTGGCAGCTGTCATTTGCAGCTCTCTCTCTCAGGTTCTTGTTTAGTGGCTTTGTCCTCTCTGTATGCCGCCTGCCAATGACACAGGCATAAATAAACCCCCCTTAAATCCATCTCCACCCCTCCCTCTCCAGAACTTTCCCTAGCCCTGACAGAACTGGATTCGCAGGAACTCACACACATACACATGCACACACGCACACAACTCACCACAAATATATTTTAATGCAATGGTGTCTGATACATGGGAGAACTAATCTCACAGTGAGGACACAGAGAGACAGAGAGGTCACATATGGGGACACAGTGGGCTCAGGGCTTGACGCGCTGCCAGAGGCCTCCTGTCATCTCTGATCAGAGTAACAATGGCTAAAGCCTAGAACTAAGAGTATAAGTAGGGTGCTCATTTACAGTAAAGTCCAGCTCTAAAGTAGTTTTAAATTCTCCAAATGTAGAAGACCAAAGTGACAAAGTGAAGGAAAGAGGCTGAAGGCGATTTAATCAAAATATTAAATGTTTTGTTGACATTTCTGCCTGTGGCTGTTAATATTTGTGTCTATATAAATTGGCCACATGACTTTAATGTATATATTAAATTTAGCAGAGGAAGCTCACGACCACCTGTGTCACAACCCTCCCCCTCCTCTTGGAGCAGACTTTATGACGATGGACATGTCGACTAACCCACCACAGTAACAGATGGTAGTAGACAGAGCAGGCCAGGGGCATGGATTCTACCAGGCCCAACTGTGTCTCATGGCTGCTCAGGGGTTAGGCTCTCTTTAGACTACTCACACCCAACCAAAGGAATGGAATCCATTTAGCAGACCTACCCACCAACAGACTCTTCCCCTCTGCCACTGAATTCCTCAGCTATTAAACACCAAAATACTCCATGCATAGGACCCAACTCACACATTCACAAAAGCAATCTTATTCAGGGTCATAATAGGGCTGAATGTAGGTCTATAGAATCCCTTTAGAACAATGGTATTCAAACCTTTTCAGGACCATTTTTGCCAGAAGTTCTTGCGACCCCACCCTACCCCAAATCTAATGAGACAATCTTAAAATCGTTAAATGTAGATTTTATATCAACAAATAAACTTCCATTCATTGCATTTTGATCTCTTATCAAAATGAAAATAAACCAATAAATACATTTCCTCAAAAACCCCATTGAGGTTCCCCTGACCTTGATGCATACCAAGATTCAAAATTCAAATGCTAATTAAATGAGATGATGCATTGCTAGTATCGCTGATATTTAATAAGTCTAAGAAGGCCTTCAAGAGCTTTTTTTTGTAAGTCTAAGATTCAAATGCACTACTCCCTTTTTACATCTGAGTAATCTAATTTGCATTATTCCATTCTGCATGGTCAACAATTCAAGAACTTTCATTTTTCTAGATGATCAGGAACCAAACGGAAACTTTAGGATGGCACTGCTTTTGGTAGGCTCTGTTAACAACTGCCTGTCAATTAACCCCTCACTCAGCTCATACAGTGACATTGACCTCTGTTCCAAAGGGTTCTTCGGCTGTCCCCATAGTCCCTTTTTTCTTCGGTTCCAGGTAGAACCCCATGTAGAGTGACCTTTTTGCTTTAGAATGAGATGGGCCATGACCTCACAAGTAGCACATCAAATCAAATTGTATTTGTCACATGCTTCGCAAACAACAGGTGTAGACTAACAGTGAAATGCTTACTTAGAAATAGTCACAAGGAATAAATAGTGACAAGGAATAAATACACAGTTGATAACAATTTTGAGTAACAATAACATGGCTATATTTGGCCAGTGAGTCCATGTGTAGAGTGTATGAGGTCATTATTCCATTCTGCATCGGTCCATCTCAGAGGCTCCTCAAGTAACATGGCTTCTACAGGTGTCTGTATCACCCAGACAGAAACGTAATAACCAAGAGCTTTAGGATGTGCAGAGGTATGAGGATTTAGGGCTCTGGAGTTAACAACTGCCATGTCCAGAGGTTAACCCCTAACCAACATGGCTATATACAGGAGTACCAGTGAGTCCATGTGCAGAGGTATGAGGTAATAACATGGCTATCAGGGAGCACCAGTACCAAGTCCATGTGCAGAGGTATGAGGTAATAACATGGATATATACAGGGAGTACCTACAGCATGAGTCCATGTGCAGAGGTATGAAATTGTATTTGTCACATGGCTCCAAACAACAGGTGTACTAACCGAGTCCATGTGCAGAGGTATGAGGTAATAACATAGCTATATACACGGAGTAAAGTACCAGTCCATGTGCAGAGGTATGAGGTAATAACATGGCTATATACAGGGAGTTCCAGTACCGAGTCCATGTGCAGAGGTATGAGGTAATAACCATACAGCATGAGGTACATCAAATCAAATTGTACAGTCAGAGGTATGAGGTAATAACATGGCTATATACAGGGAGTACCAGTACCGAGTCCATGTGCAGAGGTATGAGGTAATAACATGGCTATATACAGGGAGTAGAAAGTCCATGTGCAGAGGTATGAGGTAATAACATGGCTATATACAGGGAGTAGTGAGTCCATGTGCAGAGGTATGAGGTAATAACAGGCTATGATACAGGGAGTACCAGTACCGAGTCCATGTGCAGAGGTATGAGGTAATAACATGGCTATATACAGGGAGTACCAGTACCGAGTCCATGTGCAGAGGTATGAGGTAATAACATGGCTATATACAGGGAGTACCAGTACCAAGTCCATGTGCAGAGGTATGAGGTAATAACATGGCTATATACAGGGAGTACCAGTACCGAGTCCATGTGCAGAGGTATGAGGTAATAACATGGCTATATACAGGAGTACCAGTACCGAGTCCATGTGCAGAGGTATGAGGTAATAACATGGCTATATACAGGGAGTACCAGTACCGAGTCCATGTGCAGAGGTATGAGGTAATAACATGGCTATATACAGGAGCACCAGTACCAAGTCCATGTGCAGAGGTATGAGGTAATAACATGGCTATATACAGGGAGTACCAGTACCAGTCCATGTGCAGAGGTATGAGGTAATAACATGGCTATATACAGGAGTACCAGTACCGAGTCCATGTGCAGAGGTATGAGGTAATAACATGGCTATATACAGGAGTACCAGTACCGAGTCCATGTGCAGTGGTATGAGGTAATAACATGGCTATATACAGGGAGTACCAGTACCGAGTCCATGTGCAGAGGTATGAGGTAATAACATGGCTATATACAGGAGTACCAGTACCGAGTCCATGTGCAGAGGTATGAGGTAATAACATGGCTATATACAGGAGCACCAGTACCAAGTCCATGTGCAGAGGTATGAGGTAATAACATGGCTATATACAGGGAGTACCAGTACCGAGTCCATGTGCAGAGGTATGAGGTAATAACATGGCTATATACAGGGAGTACCAGTACCGAGTCCATGTGCAGAGGTATGAGGTAATAACATAGCTATATACACGGAGTACCAGTACCGAGTCCATGTGCAGAGGTATGAGGTAATAACATGGCTATATACAGGGAGCACCAGTACCAAGTCCATGTGCAGAGGTATGAGGTAATAACATGGCTATATACAGGGAGTACCAGTACCGAGTCCATGTGCAGAGGTATGAGGTAATAACATGGCTATATACAGGGAGTACCAGTACAGAGTCCATGTGCAGAGGTATGAGGTAATAACATGGCTATATACAGGGAGTACCAGTACCGAGTCCATGTGCAGTGGTATGAGGTAATTGAGGCAGCTATGTTCATATAGATAGAGGTAAAGTGACTAGGCAACAGAGTAGATAGACAGTAGCAGCAGTGTATTTGGTAAGTGTGAAAGTGTGTGTATGGGTGTGTGAGTGTGGCGTCAGTATGCATGTGTGCACGTGTTATGTTTGGGTGGGCGTATGTAGTGTGTATGTGTGTGTGGGGTGTCAGTGTAAGTATGTGTGTGTGGGTAGAGTCCAGTGTGTGCATAGAGCCAGTGCATTTGATTAGCAATTCAGCAGTCTTGTTTAGCAGTCTTATGGCTTAGAGGTATAAGCTCTTCAGGGTCCTCTTTCTTCCAGACTTGGTGAACTGGTACGGCTTGCTGTGTGGTAGCAGACAGAACAGTCTATGGCTTGGATGACTGGAGTCTTTGACAATTTTATGGGCCTTTCTCTGACACCACCTGATATAGAGGTCCTGGATGGCGGGGAGCTTGGCCCCAGTGATGTACTGGGCCATACTCACCACCTTGCAGTTATCGTACCATGCGGTGATGCAGCCAGTCAAGATGCTCTCAATAGTGCAGCTGTACAACTTTTTGAGGATCTGAGGGTCCATGACAAATCTTTTCAGCCTCCTGAGGCTCATGCTCTGAGTACTCGTTCTGGTATTCCGTCTGGCCCATCGGCCTTGTAAATGTTATCCTGTTTAATGGTCTTATATCGTCTACGGAGAGCTCATGCTCTCATGCATGGTTCAGTGTTGCTTTCCCCGAAGCGAGAATAGAGAATAGAAGGCATTTAAGCTTGTCTGGTAGGCTTGCGTTGCTGGGCAGCTCACAGCTGAGTTTCCCTTTGTAATCCGTAATAGTGGGCAAGCTCTGCCACATACATTGAGCGTCAGAGTCGGTGTAGTAGTATTCGATCTTAGTCCTATATTGATGCTTTGCCTGTTTGATGGCTCATCGGCGGTCGTAGCAGGATTTCCTATGTGTACAAATGAGTGTTCCGCTCCTTGAAAGCGGCAGCTCTACCCTTAGCTCAGTGCGGATGTTGCCTGTAATCCATGGCTTCTGGTTGGGGTATGTACATACTGTTACGGTTTTCTTCCGTCGAAGGAGAGTCGGACCAAAATGCAGCGTGGTTAATACGATACATCTTTAATGATGATGACACACGAAAATACAAAACAACAAACGGAATGTGAAAACCTATACAGCCTATCTGGTGAAATACAAAACACTGAGACAGGAACAATCACCCACGAAACACTCAAAGAATATGGCTGCCTAAATATGGTTCCCAATCAGAGACAACGAGAATCACCTGCCTCTGATTGAGAACCGCCTCAGGCAACCATAGACTTTGCTAGAACACCCCACTAAGCCACAATCCCAAAACCTACGAAAAAAAACCAATACACAAACACACCACAAAATAAACCCATGTCACACCCTGGCCTGACCAAATAAAGAAAGAAAACACAAAATAGCTATTTTAGTTTTTGTTTCAAAGCAGGAAGCAGGAGGATAGAGTCAGGATCTGATTTGCCAAAAGGAGCGTGAGGGAGGGCCTTGTATGTGTTTCTGATCAAGAGTTTTGCCACCTCTAGTTGCACAGGTGACATGCAATTATTATTTTTTAATGGATTTCAGTTTCCCTACATTAAATCATCGGCCACGAGAAAGGCCGACCTCTGGGTGTGCATTTTCTTGTTTGTTTATGGCCCTATACAGCTCATTGAGTGTGGTCTTACTGCCAGCATCGGTTTGTGGTGGTAAATAGACAGCTGCATAGCTGTGTACACCTGATATCTGCAACATAGACAGTGGTCCGTGCATAGAAGGAGGCAGAAGAGAATGATACCTCTCTGCAAGTGGATACTGAATAATGTGGCTACCTTTATAGCAACAATAAACAGAAGGGTGATAAACTGCATTGGTCTCACTGGAGAACCTCTTAAGAGCTGTCGGGGTAGGGCCCTTGGCCCGCCAAGTGAAATTCTAGCTGCCCCCAGGGAACTTATAGTGCTACCGCGCCCCTTGAGTGGGTGGTGGGCAAGGTTGGTGTTGATACCACATCTCTGATGTAGCGGGATGAACTTTTTGCATTTACTGTCCACATCAAAACTGCATCAGCTGAGAATTCAGCTGAAGCCCCTTGGGTGTATTGTACCCTCTCCTTTACATTGTCCATGCCAGTTCTCTTCTCTTCCTCCATTGAGATGACCAGGGGGTACCAGGCTGTTTGTGTCATGTTGTTGCAGTCCATCAGACTATCCCCTGAAAAGAGGCTCAGGGCAATGGGCCAAGGCATCTGGGGTGGAATAGTGTCCTGTTGTCTCAGCAACCTCCCACCCCTGCGCTGTGTCTGTGTACACACAGACACATTGTTCCCCCAAGCCACTGCCTTATCGGTGGCTGATATTACCAATGAATGAAACAACGACAGACATACCTCGACAGTGTGTGGAGCTATACAGCGAGGAACATCCGGTGGGGTAGCATGAAGCCAATTAGTGTTCAGAACTCTCAAGTGAAGAGCTAGCCATAGGGTGTTGCTAATAGAGGTGTTGTTAACAGGCACAGACACACACAGCTTTGTGTCCTGGCAGTCAATGGTCACAGTGTGCTGTGGCGGCCTGCAGGAATGAGATCCTACTCCATTGTGCGATCGATGACATCACCACTGGACTGGAGACTCTGAATGTTGATTCTTATGAATAATGATTGACTTGGAATATGTTGGATTATTACTAAAATTATACAATAGTTTAGCCCTTGTTCTGTTATCCAAAACAGCTAACTTTTATTAAGTAAGAACATCCTCAATGATTGAGGCAACATGACGGCAATCAAAAGAGTGAATCACATGATACAGTTTATCTGTTGTTTTGGCAGATCAATACACAGAGCCAGAGCAGCAACACTTCTATAGGAAACAGCTCAACCCACCATGACTTCCTCCATACAGACCAACACTGTATAGAAAGCATGTACTGTACTGTTTAGACATACAGTATACAGCACTGCAGTTGATGGTAGCTTTTAAGAGGAACTACCTGCCAAGAGGCCTGTGCAGGCCTGGCCAATGAATTTACAAAGAGCTGCTGTTTCTTAGCTTTTCACTGGGGGATTGGCTAACCTTTTAAGAATGGAAATGACTCCCTCATGCTTCCTCTCCCCCCTCTCACTCCGGCACTGGGCAGACCTCCTCCATTCCTCTGTGTTGACTTGTCTAGTGCACAGCGCAGGGCCCAACATGGCCAGAAAAGACACCAGGGTTTCAGCTCTATGGTGAGTCAAGCTGGGGAGAGAGGGAGTCAGTGGCCACTACAGTGTCAGTGCCAACTGCCAACTTCTTGTCATGGGCCAATGCCCGTGTTACAGAGGGGAATTAGCGGTTGAAATGTGATTTGAAGCCATGGCATTGTCTTCTCATGGGGGTGGGTGCCTGCCTGGATCTGGTTGTGAAGTCCAGCTGGGAAAGGGAAGGACAACAGGGCTCAGAGCAGACTGTAGCTCCAGCGTGCATGCAGAGGTAGGTAGGCAGAGAAACAAGGGGAAATACCAAGAGAGGTAGGTCAGTGGAGAGCTTGACCAATGAGTAAGCAGCCCTGCAGATTCCATCACAGGCTACTGTTAGGAGTCTGACAAACACACAAGAGAGCAGAGAGCTGAGGAATGTTCTGAGAAACACTCCCTAGTCTCCTCTTATAGTCTGTGTACTATACACATAACTCCCACTGTGTACTGTCTTAAGATAACTCAGATTTACTTATGAACTGCCCTCATGGGACAACTGACAAACATTGGATTTACCCAATGAGCACTCAAAGGGTACCATACATTGTCCCTTAAATACTAAAAATGTTTTGCCTGTATAAAAACACGTTAACAGCCTTCGACAGCAAACTACTTCCGGATAACAGTGTCCTCCATGTTGCATCTGACTAAAGAACAGCTGACTCCAGCTGTTGCCTGTGTGTCTCTGCCTTCTCAGCGTGAGCAGTGAGTTAGCTAGCAGGCCCAGACACATTCCCATTTATAGTGTGTTTCAGCACGATGGAAGAGGTTAGAATGGAAGGTGCAGAGAGGAACATCTGCAAAATTTTGGGTTTGTAAACAATTTCTTGAGTGTTTTACATATATAAATAAAGCAAAAAGTCACACTTGTGAAAAGACACAATCAACATTTGTGTTGTTCCTCCCTGATACAGTAATTCATGGAAGATGTATCGCTAAAAAGGTGAGCAAATACAACACTTTATTAACATGATTACATTCAAGCCTGAGGCAGAGAACGCTAGCTTAACTCTTTCTAACTGTACAACAAGAAAGGATGGGTATGGGGGCAGGGTGTAGAGTCTCGCAGCCATTGGAACATGTAAAACAAGAATGCTGTTTTACTGCTCATCAATCTCAGCCAGAAGGATACTACAGTATCTCTGCTACCTTAAGGCCAACCCTGGCACATATACACATCTATAGAGTCCATATATCACCAGATAGTTAAGTGGGGAGCATTGAAGAGAGAAGGGGGCAGTCTTAATCTCAGAACACAATGCAGACATTGACTTGACAAGGGCCTGGATACTGGGAGGTAATAAGTCATGGCCCCTGATTTGTCACTATAGGCTGACGTGTCTGTGTACATGTATGTATGTTATGCTGTGTGCTCCTCCATGACACGTGTGCGCACACACACACACACACACACACACACACACACACACAATGTTCCAACACTGCTACAGCTTGAGTATGGAATAATGGGCTTTAGTGGAGATTGTTTCCTTTCTAGTTTTGACGGGGCCACGATAACATATTCACAGACTACTATAGGTGTAGGGTACCGTTCAAAAGGTTTGCAGACCCGACCCATAACAAGCAAAAAAAAAGACTGCTGAATATTCAATACTCTCTTTCCTTATTTGTTACCCTCTGTCTTGGCAATGTGCCATTGAAGATTTGATGGAGAAAGTACTGTTCAATACTGTTGATGGAGTATAGTGAGGATATGGAAGAATGACTGTGGGTTGGCTTCTGATCTTAATTTTTCTCTTTACATTTGTCAGTGGCTGCTCTAAGTGGCTGCTCTATAGGGTCTATACTAGTCTATAGGGTTTGAGAAGGGGGAGGACAGTAACACACATTTATGAGCACCTTACACTGACCCCCACACCCAAAACAACACAGGAGAGTGATAGTGAGAGAAGATTAAGGAACAGAAATGTGAAGTTCAAACAGAAGGAACTATGGACATGACACAGAGCATGCCTCTGCTGCTAAGCACACACAGACATACAGGAGAACCATGAGCAGACAGAGGGAATGAAGGAGTGGAGGGGGGTTGGGGTAATGATAAGGGAACACCTTCAGCAAAGCAAGCAGCACGGAAGGCGCCCCAAATTCCACAGCTCCAAGATGTAGCCTCGGTCGCAGAGCAAAGGTTCAGTGATTTTAGACCTCTATACCTCCAGTTAAAATGTAAATATGCAGTTTACACCGCTGCTGACAACGGTTATGCATATTATACAATTACAGTACAGAATTGTATTGCATACCACCTATGGATCTATCAAGATGTTACTCCACTTCAATTGTATTACATTTGTGCAGAGTAGAGTAGTGCAGGTTACTTACCAACGTGGTAAATGAGAGGCCAGATCAATGAGGTGAAACCAGTCAAACATACACACACGTTTTACATACTGTAGATAATATTAGACTTCAAACTTGTGCAGAGCGGAGCAGCGCATGGTGGTTTTCTGATGTGCTAAATGAGAGCCCAGCCCCAGATCATTGATGTGAACGCTGATGCTGATAAAACAGACAACATGTTATTCTAATCTTGCCCCTCAGAAAGCCAGCCACACGAGGTGCCATGCCATTCGTACTGTATGTAGACTCGCCAGTGAGCTCCCCCAGCCCCAGGGCTGCCGCAGCACAACTTGGCTGGGTCCCATATAGCAGGCAACGGAGAGAAGTTATGTCTCTCATAACAGAGGAGGCTGTATGGGCTGGGTTTCTGTATAAGCACTTGTGACATCTGCTGATATAAAAAGGGCTTTATAAATGAATTGGATTGATTGATTGTTTCACCTTGAGGGAGGAGAGAGAGAGAGAGAGCACTTTAAATGCAACTGTAAAAAATAAAGATAATAGTAAAGCTCAGACAGTAATGCTGTGTTCATGTGCTAGCCCTAACTAGGAAACTCAGAAATGTCCGTTCATGTGCTTGCTAACTGGTTGTAGTTATCCAGAAAGTTAGTCCGACTTTGCTAACTGGTTGTAGTTATCCACGTGCCGGTTCAAGAAGTCCAGTTAACTGGAATCCACGTCCGGTTCAACCATTAGTCTGTCTGAGTTCCGACTAGCATGTGGAGCATGTGAGCGCGGCAAAATGCACGGCAGGTGGTAATGTACACACAAACCACCCCAATTTAGATGGCATGGTGCCACTAACATAGTGATAAAGTCAGTCTAACAAAGAGGAGCATAAAGATAAATACTACAGAAGAAGCTGTAAAATAGAAACTAAAGGTAAATAATGTATTGTGTCATTTTGGAGTCAAATTTATTGTAAATAAGAATATAATATGTTTCTGAACACTTCTACATTAATGTGGATGCTCCCATGATTGCGGATAATCATGAACTAATCATGAATAATAATGAGTGAGAAAGTTACAGAGGTATAAATATCATACCCCCCTCCAAAAAAAATGCTAACCTGCCTTGTTATTGGTAATGGTGAGAGGCTAGCATGTCTTGGGGCATTATTTTTGTGCCTCTGAGAAAGTAACAATCATTATTATTCATTCAGTATTAATTCACCATTAATTTCTATTGGGCACAAAATAATCTGAAACACAAACAAAACAAACTGAAAATGCATCCAACAAGTTTGTAGAGTCACGAGCTTGATGTAGTTATTGTTTTGCTAGAAATATGGAACCAAATACTAAACTTTTGATGACTTCAATGTCCAGATACTTTTGGTTCCCTAAAATGGGGAGACTATGTACAAAACGGGCTGTAATTTTTAAACGGTTTAACCCATATGGATTAAAATACCCTCAAATGAAAGATGACAGTCTGCACTTTAACCTCATTGACATTGTATCACTGTAAATCCAAAGTGCTGGAGTACAGAGCCTAAACAGCAAAACATGTGTCACTGTCCAAATACTCTTGACCTCACGGTCATTAAATATAGAAAATACTGTATGTTGGGGACCAAACATAGAGGGTGTCTCCAATGTATTCTCTGTGACGTGTGTGTCAGGTTAAAGCTCATATAGGCCTGTGATGGAAAAGGTCAATTGCACTATAGTATACATGGGGGGCAGGTATGGGGGTCAAAATGCTGAGTGCCCTTGGGAGACAGGGTACATTCAGTTCTGCTTATTATGCGCTTTAGAGCATTGGCTCTGGAACGCACATAACACAGTCATTAACTAAATGGGCATTATAAATCAAGTACTGTTTAACGGCCTTGGAGACACGGATGTTTTTTTTCATTGTCATTTTCCCTTCTGTGACAATACAAGCTGGGCTCATTTTAAATCCATCTGAAATGTAAGGATGTATTAACTGAATAAACACATTTCATGTTAGATTATCAAAAGAGACAACAACTTTTGTTGGAATTCGTATTTGATGTGAAATAGCCTGCAAGAGAAATACATTGATGTTGCAAATGACATGCTTAAGCAGTGCGTCAATGGCACAACTTTACACAAAATTGATTTAAAACGATATTAATTTAGAATACTTTAAATTTAAAAGTAGACAAATTGCAGTGTTTTCTGGCCAGGTACTATGCAACAAAGGCTGTGGTCAGTTCATGAAGTTCTGGAGAGTTGCCAAAGAGTCACTTCATCACCTTCAAACCAATTAGTCAAATAATGACATATGCCCAGATGTTCTATTCATAACAGGTCAATGAAGCTAAACAGAATATCTTACCTGAACATCAGGGATCATTTCAGGCTCTTTAACTGTCTCTTCTTCTACAACATTGATGTCTTCAACTACTGGGGCAACTGTTACTGGTTCGGTTATACTTCAGCTTCTACCACTTGTGGGGGTACCTCCACTTTTGGTACTATCACCATTTTTTTGTACATCCACTACTGCTACTGCTGGTGCCAATGCTCTGGCAGGAGGAATGTCGTCTCTGTTGCCTACTTTAACCCTCTTCTTCTTCTTTTCCTCTGGTTGTTTTTTGGGGATGAATTTGGCTGCCAAGACAACAGCAAGAATGGTAAAGAAGAGCGCAGGGAGAATGATAGACGCGTCAAGTTCCATGATGGTAGAACTATTTAATGTTCACTTGACAATTGTTGTTTTCTGCAGATGTAATAAATAGTATTTTTATGTGTACATGCAAAATTATCCTTCTTGTTGCAGATGCCAGCTGGTGTGTAGGTCAGAGTGTAGTCCCGCGCGCACTGTAAATCATCTCACCGCGCTTCCACTAAACACGAACGTATAAACCTGCTGGTGCAAACGCAGGCTATAAAGCTGAGCGTAATTTCTGTCGACTTCCCTCCTCAGACTTTGCATTCATCAACCAATGGTTGCGTGCAACGTCATAGACTGTGCGGTCGGACACCAGCTTGCTACAATGGTGGTTTCAAGACTATTTGGAACCTGGAAAACAATTTTTCTCAAACGGCTCTCGTTTTTTCCCTATTGTCTTGAACTCAATGAAGTCGAAGAGTTCCGAGTTTCCAGTTGTTTTGAACAGCAATTTTCATATGATTGTATTAGCTGGGTCATTCCTACATTGCAGTGCCTTCCTTTTCTGTCCCTAGGAAATATCACTTGTTATTTAGTTTAAAATGTGGATTCCATAAGGCTTTAAATATAAGGTCAGGTGTCCTTTACCTTAAAAACACAAAAATATGGATATTGAAAGGGAATTTTATGCATTTTGAACACTTTGTTTCAGTGGAGGTAAGCGTTTTTGCCATGACCCCAGGTGTTATTCATCAAGTTCCACGAAAAATACAAAATACAATATAAGCCATAACATATTTAAAATCTTTCTTCCATTATTTTATAGTCCTAGTTATATTCTCTCTTATCAATAGTTTTCTTCATGATTATTGTATTTATTATTATTTTATATTTTCTCTGTGTCCCTGATATTACCTTCCAACCTGTTAATTTGTTGTAATTCTCCATTTAAGAAAAAAAAACTTCCTACAATGACACCACATTCAGGAAGTGTCATCATGTCTTTGGTGGGAAAACAATGGTGCAAAGCTAAATAAATATATACACTCAGTTTTATATATTTTTCCACATTTCATGTTAGTCTGTATGTCCCACTCATACATTTTCACCCTGTTGGGCTAAATTACAGAGAAATTTAGCAACATTTCTAAATGTTAAAAAATGTGTGATAGAGAAGTTAAAATCCTGTTCAAGTGGTCACCATTATGCTAGCTCAATCTTTCTCACTCAAAGAGCTATGGCTAATTTCGGCTCCAAATTCCCACCCTGTTAGGATTATGCACCTTACATCAAATATTTCCCTTTTCTGATAGAATACTTGCATTTAATTTTTTATTTCAAAAGTTATGAGGTCCAAAAGTCACCACATTGTCGGAATGAACCAGCTGATAGGTGAGAAAAAAAGAAGAAACCTGCACACCGCTCTTGCTAGTATCACTGCTCTTTATTAATTAAGCTTTACGCATCGGCCTCAAGGCCTTCATCAGAGCTTTTGTGAGTGTTTACAATTTGTACCCTTATGTAGACATTGCTCCATCCACATCGGTCCAATGCATAAAATGGGGATGGAGTCTAGGGAAAATAAGCAAGTGTTACAAAATATAACAATGTGCATTTCATAACTATTCTAATAAAGTCTGAACATAAAACATTATACAAGCCTATAAAACCACCATGAGGACAAGTAGGTTTTCATAAATCATTTGGTACAGTGCAAGAAAAAATGTCAAGAGTAATCTGAAGTGATGGCAATAATTCATGTTCACATTTACAACATAACATGCATGGTCATTTCACCATTAAGACCTTTCAGGAATAATTTCTGGAGGGTGAAAATCCCAAAACATTCTCTTTTGCTCAGAGTATTATTCATATCCACCTCCCCCAGTGATGGGTTGTGCAGACCGTACCACCCTCTGGAGAGCCCTGTGGTTGTGGGCAGTGCAGTTGCTGAACCAGGTGGTGATACAGCCCAAAAGGATGCTCTCAATTGTGCATCTGTAAAAGTTTGTGAGGGTTTTAGGTGACAAGCCAAATTTCTTCAGCCTCCTGAGGTTGAAGAGGCGCTGTCGCGCCTTCTTCACCACACTGTCTGTATGGGTGGACCATTTCAGTTTGTCAGTGATATGTACGCCGAGGAACTTAAAACTTTCCACCTTGTCCACTGCTGTCCCATCGATGTGGATAGGGGGGTGCTCCCTCTACTGTTTCCTGAAGTCCATGATCATCTCCTTTGTTTTGTTGATGTTGAGTCTGAGGTTATTCTCCTGACATCATTCCGAGAGCCGTCACCTCCTCCCTGTAGGCTGTCTCGTCCATGTCATTTCTAATGATTGAACTTATGTTCACTGATTCTGTTTGAGAGAACGAGAGGTTTTACCTACATAACACAACCCACATGGACATTTAATCAAGTAGATAACATGAGGTGATGGAGTACGTAATAATGTTAATTTGGATCCGTTTTCCTGTATGTGGGTGGCAGAAATAATTCACATGAGTGGTCATGAGTAGATGTGCTTGTTTTGAGATTTAATCGAGAGCTACATGTAGCCACGTGTGCACATTTGTTCATACCCTTTGATAGTGAGTTATTAGCCCAGTTATAGATGATTTTCAATGGGGGAGTGATTGCTTCCTACAATAACACGTGTGCATTTCTAATCATCTTTGAAAAGTGAGTCAAGTAAATAGCTTTTTTCTTGTCTTAAAGGGGCAGTGTTGTATTTTCAGACAGGCTTGAATAAACTAAGTACCCAAAAGGCAGAGGGTAGCATAATTTGACTGGTTCTCTGTAATAACAGTATGGGAATAATAATGCATTTTATTTTGTAAAGTGGTTCCTTGCATCAAACACAACATTTTCAGTCACCTCCTTGTCTGAAGGACATTAAAGAGATTCATGTCAAGCCCTGCATGTTTTTTTCCAAGTCTCATGGAATATAGGCCTACAATGAACACCACACATTGGCTGCTACTGTAGCCTGAATGATAGCTATTTCCATGTTTAAATGTTACGGGATGCATTTTCTCCATTGTTTTTGATGATAGGCCACTCTGGTAGGCCAGCATTATGATCAAATAGCCACAGTAGCCTACTTGATTACTGTTAAAACTAACTTAAAGTGGGTACAGACTCAGTGTTCACAGTAAACGCGCACCGGAAGTTTACACAGAACTTTCACAATGTTCAGGTTTGTACTCAACAGACCTGAAATTTGCTCAGTGCCGAAAACAATTAGAGGGAACATTGTTTGTAGGCCAAACCATTCAGATGCTACAGACGTTTTCTGGTCTGATGAACTGAGCTGTAGCTCTAACACTTTCAACCGCAGATGTGGAAAGGCCACATAGGCGGATGCAGTGGACTGAGACACAGCCCATGCAAAAAACATATCTCTAGCTTAACCGAACAGATTTTGATAAGGATTTTTGTATTATGTTACTTAGATTGACACACCGGTGTCAATAGAATCTAGGGGGTTTTAAAGTCACCATTGGCCTCATGGCGAAATACCTGAGCAGTTTCCTTCTTCTCCGGCAACTCAATTAGGAAGGACGCCTGTACAGTATATTTGTATTGACTGGGTTTATTAATACATCATCCAAAGTGTAATTAATAACTTCACCATGCTCAAAGCGATTTTCAATGACATAAAAAAAAATGACCCAACCTACCAATAGGTGTCCTTTGCAATGCATTGGAAAACCTCCCGGGTCTTGAATCTGTGTGGGTTACAGAAATTAGGTAGTCACTGTTTTCATACAGAGTCCTGTGCCTTGATAAGCATTTTTCCTCCTGAACTTATTAAGGGTTGCCATAATAAAAGGGTCTGAATATTTAATGACAAGACATTTCAGTTTTCCATTTTTTAAATTAATTTGTAAAGATTTTGAAAACATAATTCCACTTTGACATTACAGGGTATTGTGTGTAGGCCAGTCACAAACACATGTAAATGTAATCCATTTTAAATTCAGGCTGTAACACAACAAAATGTGGAAAAAGTCAAGGGGTGTGAATACTTTCTGAAGGCACTGTATTACCCTTATGTTGTTCCCAATGTCCATGAAAACAAACTGTTTGTGTGTGTACTCAGATCACTGAATATCCCATTCCCAAATGCCCTGCCCAATTTGACACTATCACAGGCAGATTCCAGCCAGCCATACTAGTGACGTACTGCTTCCTCAGTTATGATTCACTAGGGTTTGCTTTGGCAACTACCATCACAGGTACCAGTTTAGTAATATTACAGATACTAAAACTATTAAACTAACAACTGCAACACTACTGATATGGGGTTAAGGTAAGGGCAGGCCAATGGTTTTGGATAGTTAGTTGAACAATTTATTGATTTAGTTGGAAATCTATAAATAATCTGTAAAGGGATTCTGATAAATTAGGATGAAACTATGGATATGTAGAATGAAACATACTAGCACGTTGCTGCATGAAAAAATAATTTATTAACCCATCAATAATTTATTAACTTTGATCTGGTTAGCGTCAAGGTATGTCTGGGTGTACATCTAAATATCTTAAAATGGCTTCTTCTCATCATTCTCCTTTATCTGCCCTGATCTGGACCGACTTGAAAGCCCTGATCTGGACCGATGATCTGGACAGACGGGATAGGTGAAAGCCCTGATCTGGACAGACGGGATAGGTGAAAGCCCTGATCTGGACAGACGGGATAGGTGAAAGCCCTGATCTGGACAGACGGGATAGGTGAAAGCCCTGATCTGGACCGACAGGATAGGTGAAAGCCCTGATCTGGACAGACGGGATAGGTGAAAGCCCTGATCTGGACAGACGGGATAGGTGAAAGCCCTGATCTGGACAGACGGGATAGGTGAAAGCCCTGATCTGGACAGACGGGATAGGTGAAAGCCCTGATCTGGACAGACGGGATAGGTGAAAGCCCTGATCTGGACAGACAGGATAGGTGAAAGCAATATGACGGAACCCTAGAGGGCTTCCTTTTTCCAGTCCTGTAGATTTGGATCAGTGCGGCTGAAGGGAAGAGGTTGACCAAAGGAAGCCACATTAGACCACTGAGATGTACCCACGTAGGCTCCTGGTTCACACCATTCCCCCATCGGATCCAAGGCACTATGTGACCGACCCCAGGGATCGTAATAGTGCTAAATGCTTGACATGAGGTGAGCACCTAATGGGTTAAAAACAGCGCAAACACCAGAC
The DNA here is from genome assembly GCF_018296145.1 of Oncorhynchus tshawytscha. Lineage (NCBI taxonomy): Eukaryota > Metazoa > Chordata > Actinopteri > Salmoniformes > Salmonidae > Oncorhynchus > Oncorhynchus tshawytscha. The sequence continues at coordinate 73,322 of NW_024609618.1, read as the reverse complement.
GCATTGACCACAAGTAGCAATACAACCTCTCATCTGCAGGCCAATGACAGTATTAATTGGTGCTTATAGGCACTTTTGTCTAAAGACAGTGGAAAACACCTACTGCACAGACATACAGCAATTCACATATTTCAAAGTACTTTCAATCATTTTAGATGACAAAGCCACATTTTTAAAGCACAAAAAAACAGTATTCACTTGACTCCATGTTAACCCCACAGAACAAAGTTATACAAGCAGAATCTGCATTCAAGCCATTAACTTGTATTTGCTGAATAACAGTAATGTATTAGCTAGATGCTTTTGTTTGAATTTACACTAATGAAATACAAAGCAGTTGAATCATTGTAGAGCAGCATATGCCACATAACCTATAGAAGCCACGTGGAAAGAACCATGCATTTAGTCTGTCCAAAATATCTACCTATCCCCTCACATAAAATGTATTTGCAACATTTCACAAACCCCCTTAGCTGTACTACACAGAGAAATAAGATCAAGATGTGCAACTACAAGGCCTACAATATGTTTAAACTTTTCCCTGTGCCAGCCCTCATTTCTACTTTCAACACAACTGTATCTTCTGGACTGTAACCTACACAATAGTGCCAAGCTAGTGTGAGAACTCTGGCATTGGTGCCCCCTTCTGCATGTGATGGAGAATATAAAATGGGGTCTCAGAATGAGAACACAAGATCAAACACCTAGGGCTCCTTTCGTGGAAAGAGGTTCATTCTAATCTTGGACTAAAAGGCAACCGTGATAGAGACTTCTCTGAAAGTGCTTTTTGGACCAGGAATAGGCATGATCTGGGTCTGGGAAACCAGCATCTACAACAGGGGTGTTACACTCATTTTGCCCCAAAGGGCCACATTCTGTCTTCACTGAGGTCCACTTCTATTGGTTATATTCCTTGCTGTCAAAATTGGCAAAAAATAGTTCTCTATCCATCACATTTTCTATGCTCCCCGACTGTCTAGCTTTCATTTCGATGACTGTTAACAAGCTGGACAGAGTTTAGAGACTATAAAATTATGTCCACTATAATTTCTACACAGTTTCGATTTGGTTTTAGGCATGTCATTTGAGATCGTAATTTTTTCAAAAAAGGACACCCCTGATGTACAGTATAGCTGTGTAATGTCAAATAAATTGAATAGTTTGATTTCATTCATCTTAAAATGTTAATTAATATAGCAGCAAAGGGCACACTTTTACACGAGAAACAATAACAATTGTTATCATACCATTTTGAAAATTGTGTGAGTTACCCATACGTAATTAAATTAATCCCAAGTGGTGCAGCGGTCTAAGGCACTGCATCTCAGTGCAAGAGGCATCACTACAGTCCCTGGTTCGGATCCAAGCTGTATCACATCTGGCCATGATTGGGAGTCCCATAGGGCGGCGCACAATTGGCCCAGCGTCGTCCGTGTTTGGCCAGGGTAGGCTGTCATTGTAAATAATCATTTGTTTTTAACTGATTTAACTAGCTAAATAAAGGTTAAATTAAAAAAAAATATATAATAATAATTAAAGTCATAGAAACATGACATAACCAGGCAATATTGTTTGTTGTTGTTTCTTGGGTGGAATTTTGTTGTTGATAGCCCAACATTCATTTGTGGCACCTGACTGTGATTCATCTTACCCAACCTGGAGCTAAGGGAGTGTAGTATAAGCAATTTCTTCCTAAAAAGGTCAAGCTTTTGAATGTCAAGCTGAACCGGCTAAATCTAAGTCAGGGGGGGATCCCCTGGCCTTTACAGTTGTTACTGGATGACTTGGGCTAAGTCTTGAAAAAGCTGTTGTTTCACTAGACACGTGTGCATTACAGATGCCAACAGCAGATAAATATGATATGAAAGAGAAATGCCACTATGCAATCTTTTCATTGCTTTCTAGATCTGTTAAATGGTATTGACTGGATTGTGAACTGTTGATTTGCTAACCATTTAATTAACTGAAACTGAATTAACTGTATTGATTGCAGGACATACGCATACAGTTCAACTGTTACTAGCAAAAGAAGCCCAGAGGATGAAAGCAGAAATGTTAAATAAAAAATATAAAATCAGTGGCTTTTTTGCAGTCTAAGAAGGCAGCATCTCCCTCCACCCTTACCCTGTCATTCAGTATCAACTTACAAAACTCACAGTACCCTTTAATATCTAAAGATGGTTAACTCTGCCATGATAAAACTCAACTGGCATCCCACATACTGCAAAGTAAAGTCAATCCAAAGCACACCTATCTATCCATCCATCCATCCATCCATCATCTCACTGTGAATAGAAAACTTTTCCCCACTGAGCAACATAAGACCATGGCACTGTAGAGGAGACAGGCCAGCCTGATAGGCTCCCTGCCTCAGACCCAGTACCTGGTGTACAACAAGGCAACAGCCCACCTCTCTCCAAAGGTCAACACCCCTCCCTCGCACTGAAATACTGCTCTTCCCACACCCCACAAGCAACAGCAATATAGATTGACGTTTGACTAGAAGCTGAGCGGTGGCAGATAAATCTCCAAGAGGTCCGCGCCTCAGGGGGAATCTCCTTTATCACAGCCTAGGGGTAGGCTGACTCTCTTATCTATCCAACAGACTGACAGAGGGCCACCAGACTCTCCTTTGGAGACACACAAATGAAAACAAACAAATTGGCCGCTCTTCATGCCAGAGTCCCCCTGGGTGTGGCCTTTTGGCGAGGCTGGGCGGAGTGAGAGGGTCACCGGGAGGAGCTGCGCTCTTTGCTGACACAGTCGTCCTTGGTGCTGCTGTCTCCGTTGGATATCATACTGCACGTCTTCCTCTTCTTCCGCCTGTGAGACATGGCGTCCCCCTCCGAGCCCGACTCAGCCTGTAGTGGAGAGGGGCAAACCAGAGAGGCGGGGAAGGTCTTGGATACATCTCTCCATAGAACATACTACATGTCTATTACATTCCATTTACATAATAGGGGGGGGGGACTAGGTGTCACTGTCCCTCATACACACAGTCTACTCACAAACACCCATTACCAATTGAACATGCTATATACAGACAATCATCTGCCGACAGTAGTGTTCTTGTTCAACCAGTAGAACAGAATATTCTCTCCAGGGGGAAGGCAGGGCCTACCAACCATTACACAAGGGTAACCCCCAACCTCCACCCAACAGCTCAACCCGATATGGATGTATATGTAACTGGAGGGGCATGCTGTCCACCAAGCTATTCAATACCAGTTCCCCCAGTTCCAGAAACCAAAGACCTGTGGCCACGTTTCTGTGACCCAGCAGGACCACTTAGAGGGAACAATATAACCTTAACATGAAAGGCATTATATAGGAAGGAGCGTGTTAAGGCAGGGATATGTAATATATGCTCATTGTAAGTCATTGTAATTTCTTCTATCATCTCCGACTGCCTTCTAAATGTAACATCATGGCATGTTGTTGCCTGCATGCAGTAGTGAGAGAGACAGGACCTTTGCATTACAGCATTTCAGAGTGAGGGGACGTGTGTGGCTTACAGTATGTGTGGCCGTTTCACATGCACATGTGTGGCAGACCCCGTGACATCTGCCCGCGTGTGAAAAGGTGCCTGCTGCCCTCTATCGTACACCCAGCTCAGGGGTCCCTAGAGTAGGGGGCTACTGTATATCCATGTGTGAATGTCACACTGTATGTGTGTGTTTTTTGAGGGAACGGGATGTACCTCTGAGTCTGAGTCAGAGGAGCTGGAGGAAGAGGAGGAGGAAGAGTCACTGGAGCTGTCCGAGGCGATGCCAGTTGATTCCTGGAGGTCCACTTTGTCTGCCAGGGTAGCCATGTCTGGCCTTTCCTGCTTCAGGATACTAAGAGAGATTTTATGTATGAAAATAAATACCCTCCTTGTGAAAGTTAGTGGATCTGGGTGCAAATATATTAGAACATTATCATTAAATACTATATAAAGGAATATCAGAGGCCATTCTTCTACAATGTATTTTCCCATTGAGGTACCTACAAAGGCAGCTATGGGTGACATTTTTGCAAAAATCTGGCAGTATGATTTAATCTCTTCAGCAAGGTCCATTATAAGGAGGCGACTATTTATGTATTGCTTGGTTATCAAACTCTAGTTAAATAATCACACAATATAACGCACATTGTTGAAGTTACAAATTAAATTACGCTGCCAGATTATAAATGAGTTTGCAGTAGTTTTTGCACAAATCAGTGCCCCTTTCGACCACGAAAATGTTGCCCAATGTATGGACTGGGGCTTTTGGTCCTCGTTGCTCCCAGGTCTCGTGGGTGGGGAAGAAGCATCAGAACTTGTGCCTTTGCACCAACACATCCCAGGCACTCGGACCCAGAGGTTCAATGTGGATGTCAGTGCCAGAGCGGGCAGGACCCATTCTTTACAGAACCTGCCAACACACTTTTTATTGGTTCCCATAAGTTTGGAAGCCCAGAACCAAATCTTACATGAATGCTGCCCTCTGACCAGCTACTGGATGTGATGGGAGCGGGTGGTCGTGAAATGTTTGGCCTAGTGCGAGTGACAGAACCAGGGCAGATCCTATAGACCAGATGCATTCAACTCTTACCCTACGAGGTCCGGAGCCTGCTGGTTTTCTGTTCTACCTGATAATTAATTGCACCCACCTGGTGTCCCAGGTCTAAATCAGTCCCTGACTAGAGGGAAACAATGAAAAAATGAGTTTGGAGGCCCTAGAGGTTCACATCCCCTCCTCTATAATCATCTCGGCCATCTATGGACCAAACTAACCCCTTCCCATCCGAAAATTCTAAAGATGCCAGGTGAAAGTTCACCCTTGCTAAATTGTAATTGGTCCAAATAAACAGTGACGCAAAACCCAGTGTGTGCAGAATTGTTCCTCATATTACACAGCCTCCCGACAGTCAAAATATTTGAAAGTTTCTTCTTTCACGAGGTGTTCCTACAGCTGTGGGGGTTCTGTTAGGAGTGCTTACCGATACCACTTCCTCGATAGCTTGGGCCGGCCCCGCACAGTTTTATGCCACACGATGGGGAAGTTGGTGGTGCTGGCAAAGTTCTGAGTGATAGCGATGGTGGTGTCAATGTTGAGAACCACATGCCACCAGCCTCCTAGAGAACAAGCAACAGAGATGATCAGGATTAGTTTTCGGCTCACCAAACCATAGAATGGCCAAGTACAATAATACACCATCTGACCTTCTCACATGGCAGAAAACATACTCTGTCCGAGGACATTTTGATGAAAATCTTAGTCATTAGTTTAAGACCTTTATGGAGTGGAGGAAGAGGTGGGTGGATAGACAGAAATAGTAAAGTATGGATGGACATCTTCAGAGGAGACAGAACAGCCTGTCCAACAGGGTTCTGCTCTTGAAACAAACACACTCCCTTACATACACTCTCTCAGCCATCAGGACCTAATATTCTGGTCTCCAACTTGAGTAAACAGGAAAAGTTCAAGATCTGGACCAGATCCAAAGGAAACAGAGTTTAATCCTGTTTTATCAGTCAGTTAACGCAGGAGGGTGCAGGGTATTAGGGTAGGTCAGTAACACTGGATTAACCTCTGCAACCATGTCGATCACTGAGCCCCACAGTAAGTGTGGTTGTACACAAGGTGGCGGCTACACTTCTTGTTGATATTCATGGAGAGCTAGCAGAAACGGGATAGCTAGGATAGCCCAGCTACATAGTGAAAGTGAAAAGCTGTGAATACATACATTACATATCACCGGACAGTTTATTACATACAAAATGGATCGCTCCTACAGACAGTGAGTCATGTGGCCGTGGCTTACAATAAAAAGCAGGCAGAGAGGCATCAAGTTACTGCTCGATTAAACGTTAGAATGAGTAAAACGAGTGACCTAAGCGACTGAGTTTGGTATGATCGTTGGTACCAGGCACATCAGTTCCAGTATCTCAGAAACTGCCACCCTCCTGGGCTTTTCACGCACGACAATGTCTAGGATTTACAGAGAATGGTGCGACAAACACAAAATATCCAGTCAGCAGCAGTCCTGTGACCTCTCTCATGGATGAGAGGTCGAGGGAGAATGTGAAGAATCATGTAAGTTAACAGGCTTGCCACAAACAGACAAATAACGGCGCAGTACAACAGTGGTGTGAACGGCATCTCAGAACACACAACTCTTCGGCCCTTGTCACAGATGGGCTATTGCAGCAGACGACCATAGAGGGTTCCACTTATATCAGCTAAAAATAAGACGACGCTGCTGACATTTTGTAGAATCCATGCTCCAAAGAATTCAGGCTGTTCTGGAGGCAAAGGGGGGTCGGTACTTTATCTAATAAACTGGCTGGTGAGTGTATGGCATACATATACACACACACACATATATACAGTACCAGTCAAAAGTTTGGATATATCTACTCATTCAAGGGTTTTTCTTTATTTGTACTATTTTAGGCTATCTTCAGTATACCATCCCTACCTTGTCACAACACAAAGGATTGGCTCAAACACATTAAGGAAAGAAATTCCAGAAATTAATGATTAACAAGACACACCTGTTAATTGAAATACATTGCAAGTGACTACCTCATGAAGATGGTTGAGAGAATGCCAAGAGTGTGCAAAGCTGTCATCAAGGCAAATGGTGGCTAATATAAAATATATTTTGATTTGTTTAACACTTTTTTGGTTACTACATGATTCCATATGTGTTATGTCATAGTTTTGAAGTCTTCACTATTATTCTACAATGTAGAGAATAGTTAAAATAAAGAAAAACTTGAATGAGGTGTCCAAACTTTTTACTGTTACTGTATATATACACGTATATGTACATATACACACAGCACATAATATTGGTATATCACTTCTCATCAAAGACCTTTCATACTCACTGTATATTCTGCCCTACTTTTATATAATATATGTCCTAACTAACTGAACCCTGGCCTTTTCAGATCTTGACAAATGGTTCAACGCTGAAGATTAAAACTACTTCACTCTCTCCAGTCAAACAGTATTCAAAGTGAAAGACAGACCAAACATCTATGAAATGGCAGCAGTAGCCCACTGACCAGGGACAAACACGGTCTCCCCTGGTCCCTGCAGAATCTCCAGGGGTCTGAACTCAGCAGGCCAGGTTGGCTGCTGGGTGCGTGGGTACACCACGTTAAACCAGGTGATGGCCTCGTCCTGCTGGTTGCCCCCGTCATCCCGGGTCACCTTGATCAGCTCCCGGGGCGTGTGGGTGGGGAACAAGCACCAGCGCTTGTGCCCCTGCACCAGGGCATTCCAGGCACTCGTACCCAGCGGGTCAATGTGGATGCCAGTGCCAGAGCGGGCAGGACCCATTACAAACCATCTGAGAAAAAAGACAGAAAAATAAAGGGACAGGTGTTACCAGAGTTAGTTCAACTTCACAGAACATACAATAACATTGCAGCTATTTTAGTTAACAATGTTACTGAGAATAGCTTTCACCTGTAAGGAGGCCGGCGCTTCTCCCCGGCGAACTGGAAGAGGTCGTCCCTAAAGTAAACTGGCACCTGGTAGTCCTCCAGCAGCTTACGGCGCTTGGCATGCTCGCCGTAGCTGCTGTCGAAAATATAGAGTGGGCTGTCGTCCTGTGTGGACTCCAGGTACTCCACGTAGTACTTCATCTTCATCTTCACAGAGTAACCGTCGTTGTCCTCGCCACACTTGAACTTCTGGTTGCGGTACTTACGTTTGAGGCGCTCCATGGTCCACTTCTCACGTGCGGGCCAGGTGTCCTGACAGTTGAGCAGCACCACAGGTTTGTAGGGCCTCTCGAAGCGCTGGATGAACTCCTCTGCGCTGAGACGCAGGGTGTCCACACGCTCAACATTGTCCTATGAGACGCATATGTCATGTCAGTTGTGTGTGTGTGTGAAAGAGAGAGGGTTGGGGGCTACATTTCATGAATGTACGACTACTTTAATCAATAACCTTTCTACCAATATAAATTACATTGAACTGAATTCAAAGGGAACACTAGTCATTTCTGACTTAATGCTTCCCAGTCATTGGGCCTAGTATTGGTCTCACAGATTGAGGTTGAGAGTTTTACAAAACTGCATCACAATAAAAGATCAACTGTTTTTGAATGCAATGCAACCAACTGGAACATTAAGGAGTAGACTCGGAGGAAGACCATTTGATATAGTCTGATCGGGGGCAAAGGGAATACAAAAGGTCATGGGCATTTTTGTTCTGATTTTACATGGAATGACGGGGTCTGAAAGTCACCTTTTTTAAATGTATTTTACGAGGCAAGTCAGTTAAGAACCAATTCTCCTTTTCAATGACAGCCTAGGGGAACAGTGGGTTAACTGCCTGGTTCAGGGGCAGAACAACATTTTTACCTTGTCAGCTTAAGGTTAAGTTCAGAAGCTCAACCCCAAAAGAGAAGGAATTAAACAAAAATGCTGAGATGAGTTGTTAACCTATAGGACAACTCTTGAAACTACCTAAGCTTCGAGTGTCATGGGTATTCTTAGCAACCCAGAGCAGCCCTTCTTAACTCTTGTGATAACAAATATCCTGCTGAACCACTTGGCAATAACCCAGTGTCCCACATGGAGCAAAGAAAATGCCCTCCAGTGGGCTTATTTCAAACATACAGTTAACAATGAAGTTGGTTTTAAGATCAATGCATTATCAATCATACATTGTTGTAGTGATTGTGTCAATATAACAGTGTTTAATCAGGACACACTGTGGAAAAGGTATGGGCTTTCCTGTTTATCTCTGAGGACAAGGGCAATAATTCCTACAGACATAATACAATTACAGTCTTCTTATAAAATATAAACAGTGGATCGAGGTGGACAAAATACCATCATCAGCTGTCTATTGGGTCTGAGAACATGGGTCAGTAGGCCGGCTACCTGTTGGTGGTGACTGGCTAATAATCACATGTAAGCCTCAATGAAATGCAAATGTAACAATGTCACAAAAAAATAACTATACACCGTCAAACCAATGTGGTCAATAATTAACCGAATGGGCTGTGGCACAGCGTTTGAGTCCAGACTGACCGATGACAGTTGCGCCAATGAAGACCGCTGTGCGCTGAAAGTGCAGCAGCAGCCTACGTGACCATCCGCACTGGTTTTGTAAGGTGAAACGTGTTGAAAGAGCTAACATGGCTAACTAGCCTAGCATGGATAACTTGCTACCGACAGTTTACCTTCACTGAGCGGTGTGACACATCGAAAGTCTCGCAATAATCGTGTTTCGTCCAATCTGAAGAGTCCTTCAGCTCAGGTCTGGCGCTCCGCTTCGCCTCTTTGATCCTCTTCTTACTTTTATGGTTCATTCCTGCGAATTTAGGCACTTGAGTTAGCTAGCTAGCTAGCTAGACTGGGGTGCATAGACAAACACATTTGCTAGCTTAACTTGCTAGTAGTGAAGCGGCTAGTCTGGAGTTAAAGTTAAACGGTTAAGCAACTTCATACGAGAACTTTGTTGGTGTTACTGAAACACGACACGTTGGCCTTAAAATGATGTTCTAAGCGCACTTTTAATAGCGAGGAGGAAGCTGCCCGGATGAAATTAGCTAAGGGGCTAACTACAACAATGCTCTTGCAACCAAACCCGGGGTCCCTACAATTTAAAACCCGCCCACCCAGAGAGCCGTAGGAAGCTCCTTGGTCACATATTTTAGCGAGCCATACATCCGAGAAAACCGATTGGATAAAATATGGAATACGCCTATTTTCCCACGTCCTTCAGCAGACAGTCGAAAGCGTGTCTGTTTTTCCGAAGAGACGGGTTTTATGATAGTAAACGTATTGTTTTACCACAATTTATTTACTCTCACAATTGGGATGGTAAATGGAAAACAGAGCAACTGAGATGTCCAACAGTGCAGAAATCGTTCACATTCGAAGAATACGAGGATCCAAAGCTATCACTGAATGTTTCCATCCCTGAGGTTTTTGTGCTCTTTCCACACATTTTTGCCATTTGAAACCAGCAATGCTTCTGTAAATATTGTTCGCCTACAACTGCATTGTGGTAATTGGCCCCGAAGCCTGCAGAGTTCCTTGGAGAGGAGTACAGACTTTTCTGAATCAATGGAAGTTGACGTTCATGTGAACTGTAATCATGTTTCTCCCCTCTGTACTAGGTCCTTGATCCACAATATGAGATGCATGTATGGCCCTGTGCAGTGGTATTAGCACATGTGTGGACACATAGGGAGGAGCTGATGCACAAAACAGTGAAAGAGGTAGTTTACTTAAACTAATTCACAATCAGGCTACTCTCCAATTCACTTATTTACCATGTAAATGTGTAACTTATTTCTAAAACAAACTATTGAATCAGAATGCACTGCGGTTTGTTCACAGCTTGGGGCTGGCATGAGTTTACCTGGTGTGGTGGCAGCAAAGTGTGGGGCACAAGTGATCTTGTCAGACAGTGCAGAACTTCCAGTGTCTGGAGAACTGTAGGCACACCTGTGAAGAGAATGAACTGCCCAATGTGCTTGTGGTGGGTATTACCTGGGGAGAAGTCTAATGGGGGGAGGAGCAGAAGGTCTGGGGAGACATCTTGGGATCAGACATTTTCTATGAGCCTGAAGGTGAGTTCAGACTGACCGGTTAGTTTGGATAAATTTGAGCAGATCATTCAGATCTAACTCAACTGTGAATTTACAACTTTCAGATTGAAAAGGTCCTGGTGACCATCTCCTTCCTCTTGAGGAAAAACACCGAGGCCCAATTTTTGGACAACTTACCAAGAGAGAAGATATGCCTTTCAGGACCAGTCCACGACTGTCAGTCAAGGTCAAGTAAACATTAATAATTTCTATTTTCTTTGTCTCAGTGCTGACTGGTCCATAGAGGCATTGCTGCACAAATGGAACTTGAAGTGTCTCAACATTCCACTGGAGAAATTCTATGCCAACAAAGATCAACACTTCCAGGAAGCCATACTGTACAAATGATTATAACTGAGGACAAGGAAAGCTGAATGAAAGACAATTGTGTCAGCAAGGCACAGTAAGTCAAATAGTCAAGACCCAATACAAGATCAATGGTTCAAAACTCAATGCATTATAAAATAGTTTACGTTGTATAGTAGTGTTCTGTTACAGTTTTAGAATAAATTGATAACCCAAATGTTTTAGAAGACAAATTTTATTAGCTTTCACATTGGACACCTATACAGACTCTTGCAAGGGGGAAAAGGAATACACAAAGGGCAAGACAGAATGCATTAAACCAAATTAGCACAACATACTTAGTGCTCTGAATTAGAGAACATTTTAACTTGTTGAAAGACAGGCATTCTACCGATGGTGAATTTGTAGCAGCCATTTAAGTTGGCCACCATCACAGCATTGTAGCCACAGGGGCATTCCGGAGAACACTGGAAACAGCCAAGCACTGCAACACGCCACCTTAACAGCTAACCAGCAATACTCAACTGCTACACAACTGCGCCTAGTGCACAAAAAATACAGGAGAGAAGATTAGAGTCACAATGAAATTAAACAAAGCTACATAGCAAGTTGACCTGCAAGTAAATCCATGCCTGGTTCTTGTCATACCTATTCTAAAAGCCCTATCCATTTGAACGTCTGTAATGGCCTTCATGAAACCCAAAATAACAGTTGTAAAAGCTAGGCCAGCAAATCTTCACTGACAGTTTTAGATAACTAAAATAGCCATGCAGTCCAACAAATTGAAATCCAAGCAGTTTTAGCCCATCTACCTCAAAAGCACATTGAGTATAGTTTATTTTTTTGTTAAACATTGCACAATGAAAGACTAGCAGTCTGGGCAAACAGAAAAAAAAAAAGAATACACAAAGCCTTCTGATCAAGATACAACAATAACCTTTTACACAGAAATCATTGTATGGACAGGGTCCTCAGTCTGAAGTGTGACGTCCTCATTGGCATCTCACCTGAAAAATGTTTGAAAGACAAGGATGTAAGAAACTGGTGTTGGAAAACAAATAACTCAATTTTGTTTTCAACCTCTAGTAATGTGGCGCCGACTTGTTAACTTTACCACACCCCTCCCTTCAGATAGACATGGAGACACCTCCAGGCCATATGTATGGTGTAATCAGCTGGCAATGTAATGCCAACTTCATGTGCATAGCACATTTCCCCCATATTAGTAGGAAACTAGTCTACATTTGAAAGAAAGAGCCAAATCAAAAGCTATGCAAACCCGTTTCTGATGGTTGAAATTTTTTGGTTCAAGGAAGGAACCAAACGTCAAGAGACGCCCGGGCTTCACAAAAATGAGAAATCTTGTCATGAGAAACCAGTCAGACAACCCTTGGTTCCCTCCTGAGCACAAGTTTTTGCCCCCAAAAAGCAGAGAGCATGACCTGGAGGACAATGCAAGGCTTCTGTCCATTGTCCTGCAGACGTACCTCAACACCACCCCAACACTGACTGCAACCTGCAACCGGCCTGCTCCATAGCAACCCCCACAGCAGCAGGTGCCCGGACAGCTCACACACCCAGCTCACTAACTGCTCATACTGCCTCAAACTCCTCTTTTGCAAACAGGATTCCGCAGCTTGGAGGAGAGAATTCCAGATTTTTTTTATGAACATTTTATTTTTACGTTAAAAATGTATTCTCAAATGCCACATATGTACAATGCAAGAATGGACCTAAATTTCCTCTACACTGATAATGAACTGGAACATTGGGCAGGACAGAACAAAATTGTGACAAAGGAATAGTCCCCAAAAGCCATCAAATGTGGGTTTCAGGCAACCACCATACGGGACAGTTTTCCATTCCTCTTTGCCATGCCCAGTGTTACAGTGATATGCATAACCACTTTGAGGTGGAAAGACTTAAAGTAGTTCACATTGTCAAGACAGCCCACAACCAACCCCATTCTATTTAACCACAGATAACCATGGAAAAGGGAGACTTAAGTGCAAATCCATCCCACACATATCCCCGCATCACATCCTCCCCATGCTAGTCATACAATCTAGTTCTAGTGTAACGCTAGACTTCACCTCAAACAATTTACAACACTTACCATTTTGTCAGTCATCTATGGCGTTTCAGCTCCATTCTCCCCAGGTGACTTGGGCTGACTCTTGGATCTTGATCTTGAGGCTCTTTCTGCAGGGGTGTGGCTCCTGGAACGGGACTTTGACTTAGGAGACTTGGATCTGGAGCGGGACCTGGACGGGGACTTGGCCTTGTCTCTCTTAGGGGAGCGAGACTTGGAGCGAGAGTAGGAACGAGACCTTGATCGGCTGTTGCGGGAGCGGCTGCGGGAACGAGATCGGCTTCTGCTCCGGGATCTGCTGCGTCTCCGACGCCTTGGACTGGTGAGGAGAAACGAGAGTAAGTTCGTTATGTCGAGTTATCGCCCATCTAAAAACTGTAAACGTAAGGCCACAACACCCTCAAAACGCTGCCAAGTTACCAGGTCAATGAACCATGAACCACACTTGTAATGGTGGCTGATTGACGCTACATAATCGAAACAAGGGCCATAAGGTACCGTTGCAACATTCAAGTTCCTAAACAAACACTAGACATTATAGCTAACGTAAATTTGTTTTTAAAAATCACCACATAGCTAACAATGAAAAACGACCCAATCGAAGGAGAGCTAGAGCAACTACTTAACCATGTGCTCAGCTCTTACCTCCTACTTCGTCGGCCATCACCCCCGTACCTCCGGGGTGCACCTCCACGCCGACGGTCACCACGATCTCCACGGTCACCACCGCCTCCATGATGAGAATCTGGGGGACGTCCGTAACGGGCCATCTGGACTCTTAGCTCGCGTCCGTCCAGCACGGCACCATCCATTGCGTCCATCGCATCCTCTGCGTCCCGCTTGTCATGGAATCGCACAAAGGAGAACCCTCTGCTCTCTTTCGTATAACGATCTCGGGGGATGTAAACATCTCCTACCCTACCATACTTTTCAAAGACACGGCGAAGGGTCTCAGGTGAGGTTCGGTACGTCAGATTATCCACTTTAAGAGAAGTCATGCCCTCAACATCGGGCGGGGGCCTACCATAGCTCATGTTGCAGATAGGGCCTTAGTTAGCCTAGCTAACAAACACGCAACAGTACTACCAGAAAATGTGGGTGAAAGGTCAACACCCGCTTAAAGTTTTTGATTACAATTGTTGTACTTAATCAACCTGCTCGCAATATGTCGAGTTTTTCTTTAAAAAATGCAATATAGCTTTCCAAATTTATGACGATTTCCTTAGCACCGACCATTTGTTAGGACAAGATGTTGCCCCTTGCTCCTCCTCGTTGAATGAGGTTGACGAGTAACGCTGCTGCGTATTTATTTGGAGGGAAAAGCAACGCATCTTCAAATTACACATTTTTAAATCATAATTCAATGCACCAAAATATATTATATACAAATTACTCGGAGGGGACACAAATGGAAAATACTTTCAATTTAGTAATGTTTTTTAATATTTTGACCCGGAAACGAGATTGGCGTCAGACTATAGCAAATAAACTCAGTTTCCCAGTGGGCTTTGGGTTGTACGCCTTGAAATGTCAGCTGACTATCTCACATGACGAACAGTTTTGGTCACTCACTGAAAAATATTCAAAGACCATTTTTACACTACACAGGGGAAAAGTATCGTACATTATTGTTGGATTCTTTCAAGGATTTGGGTCCATGGTGGTATCTCCACAAGTCGTTATTGGTTTGCTAACTATGTAGCTTGCACAAACAAGGACTTTACAGTGCAGCACCCGACTCGGTAAATTGTTTTCTTCTCAAGTGGCTAAATAGACAAAAGCAAGGAAATACTTACTATAGTGATTATTTGGTAGCAGATCTACCTAGATATACCTACCTAAGTGTCTTGACAATAGCTAATATTCATAGCATAACATCGTTTCTACAGATTTGTCACCAAGGTTGTTTTGATTCTGTTCTTTTTCAGATGAGCCCCTTCAGAGGTTTTTTTAACTAACCCATTTCGTCAAGAAATATTACAGTGACACTCTGCAGCAAGCATGGGTCCAGAGGGAAAGACACTCTTGAACATCATAATCCTGGGTTTTGGATTCATGTTCATGTTCACTGCTTTCCAAACATGTGGCAATATAGAGGTATGGTTGAACTGACAAATGATATATACAAATTCAAGCCACACAACTGTAGGGAACCTACAGGGGAAGTTAATATTGATGGTGTCAATTATTTATGTCTCGTGCTTTTTCAGCAAACTGTGATCAAGAGTTTCAACAGTACTGAATTCCACGGGAGTGGATACACAAGGTAATTCATTGTGATGCTGAAATACTGTGACTTTGACCTATGTGGCTCCTATGGTATAGATTAGAACTGTTGGAAATGCGTAATCCTGTCTCTCTCTCTCAAAGAGGTCTCAAAAGGCAAGTAATTGAATCTGCCCAGTTTAGGCAACAAAGTTGACTTTCAGTTCTCTACAATATCCCAGTCTCCTGAGGTATTTCGTAAATAACATGCATATGACTGTGGTGTTGTAGGGCCTCGTCTGTGATTTTAATTGCTGCTGTTGGCCTTTATGGACATCTTAATGACACCACCCGTGGCAGGCAAACACCAGGCTTTAAAAAGATTCAAACACATCCTTATTGAATAAAATGCCTGCACTTGTAGCCATGTAGCTAACATTTTCTATGTCGTGTCTTTACATGTAGCATGGCCATCATCTATGGAGTTTTCTCTGCATCCAACCTGATTGCTCCCTCAGTAGTAGCTGTTATAGGACCCCAGTTGTCCATGTTCTTTAGTGGACTAGTATACAGGTGAGCACACTCCTTTGACCTTTCTTTAAATCAACCCACTGTAGCCTATACCTGTTTACAGAACCGTTCATTTATCTATTCTCTCTGAGTGTGCATAACATACTTGTTTTCATTAGCTTGTTTGATGTTAACACTGTCCAATGTTTTATTTCCATCAGTGGATACATTGCCATGTTCATCCACCCCTACACCTGGAGCTTCTATACAGCGTCTGTAGTTGTTGGAATAGCGGCTGCAAGTAAGAAGACTGTGGTATTCTTACTTCAGAATTAACGACTTGTATTTCCTATCACCACATAACCCTCTTTCTTTTCTCTTTCAATCTCTTTCCATCTGTGGCCTAGTATTGTGGACAGCTCAGGGGAACCTACTCACCATCAACTCTACAGATGCCACCATCGGCAGGAACAGTGGTATTTTCTGGGCCTTGCTACAGTTCAGGTACTTCTTCTTATCAGCATAACTGTATTGATTGCATCACTGTTTACCACAGCTTTTTTACTCTGGCACTGAATCCATGGTGTTGGACTGCCTAACATGTATCTATCCCATTTTGCAGCTTATTCTTTGGAAACATGTATATTTATTTTGCCTGGCATGGCCATGTTCACATATCAGGTATGTCATCAGTTTTGGTTAACTTTTTACTATAACAATGTAGATATTGTTTGAATGTATTCTACTTAGGTTCATGAGTCCTTTCCTTTTTATAGTATCTAGCATTCCCTAAGTTCCCTTGACACAACGAGGAAATCTCATTTTGGCCATAAGTTGCTGACGCGTGCTGTGTGTGTGTCTAGACAAGGATCGCCAGACGGTTTTCATCTCTCTCACGGTCATCAGCCTGGTGGGCAGCTTTCTGTTCTTCCTGATCCAGAAGCCAGAGCCTGAGGCCACACCCTCCGAGGCATCTGAGTCACTGCTGCAGACTGAGTCCACAGAGAGCGCCCCTATCATCATGTGAGTGCAGTCTGCAGACAGGCTGGGATGGAAAATGTGGTCTAGGTCTAACGTTAGAGTGAACTAGCACAAGAAAATTTTTCCTTATCTACCATTTATTGACCATAATCACGCATGTTGTCATGCATACATACAGATGTCAAATATTGATATACTAATAGATATGCCATACAAATGGTGTTTGTGCATTCTGTACCTGCTGTTGTATGTAAGGTACTTTGTATTCCTCCATAGGCCTGGGTTGAATCTGGATAATCCTGTATTCCTTTATGTCTGGAAAGGCTGTACTTAAGTTTATTTATGGATTTCTCTTCCTTGCAGAGCGACTCCAGGTCTCGGTTCCCAGGCTCTGGATGCTTTCAGTGAGTCAGAGTTCATTGGTTGCTTCTTACTTCAATCTGTCATGTCAGCAACAAAGGCCCAGAGCTCAACTGACTGATATGTGCCCTCTTCTTACAGAGAAAGCGTTGCAGTTGTCTGTCACTAAAGAGATGCTACTGCTGAGTATCTCCATAGCATACACCGGTGGGCAAATTCATTCCAAATAATTCAGAAAAAAATGGTTTGGGCTATTTCCAACATGAGGAAATTCTTTCAGTGGATGCTAGTAATAGATATATAAACGGATGCATATTCAATTGACATTGAGTATGTTTGAATGCGTAACCATAGGTTCTATGTGTGTAACTCTTGCTCCTTTCCCACCTTCAGGCCTAGAGTTGACATTTTACAGTGGGGTATACGGGACATGTATAGGAGCCATGACTCAATTTGGGAATGACGCTAAGAGTCTGATCGGGCTCTCTGGTATTTTCATTGGCCTGGGAGAGATCCTGGGTGAGTCAAAGTCATTTTTTATCTTCAGTGCTGTTTCAGATCACATGATACACGTGAGGTTTGGAAAGCAGATAAACTGGTTGACAGGAAGGGACTGATGATTCGAGGAAGTCAACGCTTCTGTTTCTGCTGTGCCACTGTTTGTCCAGGAGGGGGCGTGTTTGGGATGCTGAACAAGTGCAACCGGTTTGGGAGGAACCCGGTCGTGCTGCTGGGGCTGATCACTCACTTCGTGGCCTTTTACCTGATCTTCTTGAACATTGCCAGTGATGCCCCTATTGCCCCAGAAGAGGGCACACACCTGCAGGCATACATCACCCCAAGGTACACAGCAGGGCTTACTCAGTTGGCCCATAAAACAATGACCATAGATTACTATTACAACAATTCTACGTACTTTGCATAAGAGTACAGCAGGTCAGGACATGAGCATTATGTTAAGTGTAGCAGTAGTGCATAATTGCATTTGAACTCTATCAGGTTACTGCAGATTGTCTGTATTATTCATATGTATTGTCTGTATTATTCATATGTATTGTCTGTATTACTGTATTGTCTGTATTATTCATGTCTGTATTAACCTGGGATGTTGTCTGTTCAGTGTTGAGGTGGTGTTGCCTTAATTGCTTAACCTGTTGTATTGTGTTGTTTGTTCAGTGTTGAGGTGGCTCTGCTGTGCAGCTTCCTGCTGGGCCTGGGAGACAGCTGCTTCAACACCCAACTGCTGAGCATTGTGGGATTCATGTTCCGGGAGGACAGCGCTCCTGCCTTTGCCGTTTTCAAGTTTGTCCAGGTACATTGATATCTGTTAGGCCTACACATGGTTTGCTGTCTATGGTGATAATGTATTACTCTGAAAGATTTGAAGAAATATCACTGAGCTATTTGCTTGGTATATCCCTTGATGATTCCCCATACTTGCTAACCACAGTTGCTGTGTTACAGTGGTGTAACTTGGTGCTCTTGTCCTCCGCAGTCCATCACTGCAGCCCTGGCCTTCTTCTACAGTAACTATCTCCTGCTGCACTGGCAACTGCTCATCATGGTTGTGGTGGGCTTCCTGGGCACGCTATCCTTCTTCGTGGCTGAGTGGGTGGTGGTCTCCAGCCGACGGGACACTGACTATGACAACATATGACAACCAATGGGAGGAGGGGGTCACGGTGAGAGGAGCTATTCACAGCTGGATGGGTCATCCGGGGAAGAGTCGGTGTAACACCTTCCTATCAACCTAGCTATCCTTTGGAATCCTTCAACTGACCGTTTGACTGGCCCACCTCAGCCCCAATAAGCAGAGACTGTAGTAACGCTGTTTTAGCACAGTCATTCACAGCTCTATTGATTCCAATAAGCAGAGACTAGTAACACTGTTTTAGCAGTCATTCACAGCTCTTTTGATTTTTGCCTTTCAAGTGGAAGATACACTTAAATACTGTATATTTTACTTTACTTGGAGTGAGTCAGTTGTGCACAGAGGAGCCTTTACTTTCATGTCATTCACTGTGCTTCTGTCTTCATGTAGATGTTCAGCTGGTTGGTTTCAATGTGCAGTAGTCATTGATTAAGGTTTGACTAGACTGCTATTCCTACCAAGGTTTCCAGTTTCGACATTAATCTTATTATACTACTTTAAATTTGATAGAAGAAGAAAACGTAGTATAGTCGATTCTTGATAAGTGCACATTGGAAATATACAAACTGTGTTTTACATGCAGTTTATCAGTTCAAATAGACACTTCTGCATGCTCAGATTTAGTATACACATTTAGAACACTCCCAGACATTACAGTTATCAGGACTCCACTGCATCTAGATGTCTTGTATGGTGGCATTTGTCATAAAGGGAGAAATTACGCATATACACTCGTTTATTGCAATTTAAATTATTTTTGTTATAGTGATATCTGTATGAAATTGTCGAACAATGCTCTAAATGTTATTTCTTTGTCAATATTTGCATCACACTTTCAGAGTATCTGTAGTATTCAATAGGTTTTGTCAAAAGTGGGATCCAAAAGGCCATAGATAGTGTACTGAGGATGATGGCATGGCTGTTGGATGAATGGTGAATTACAAAATGTAGACCAGAATTTTTATGTCTAAACTGCTCTAGGTTATATTGCTCTGTTAAAATGTCACATTGAGGAACTCTTGAGCTTATGAGTTTAAAAGGCTATGGTTTTATTTAGAACTCACATTGAAACAATGACATTTGCACTCTGCAAACATCAAGCATTTTTTGTTCTACATTTTCATCATGCAATTTCGATTGAGGTCACAAACAGTTTACAGTGTTTGTGCTCCTCCTTGCCAAAAATGTATAGTCTAGTTCATGAATCATTTAATTCATTGTGTGGGATTGCTTAATGTAGAGTTCAGTTCTGTGGCACATGAAAAACTGAGTTTGAAGATTGTTCAGAGCCAGAGCTGTTGAATGTGAGGCAATCAATAGGATTTTGAGGGAATAACTATGTATTTTGGATTATGAACTAGATTTTATACTTGAATGTAGTTACTTAGAAAGGCACCAGGATATGCACGCTTGTTTTTTAAAATTTTTATTATTATAAAATTGTTATTTTGAGCCTTTTTTCGTGTCTGTGTGCTCCTTTTTGTATACCTGGGGTGAGAACCGGTGATGCTTTGCATACTTTCTCAACAACACAACCCTTGTCCTACCTGATGAGGATTTGCCTTGTTGCTCAGCAACCAGGGACGCTGTGAGTCACAATGTGGGATGCAATTATTGTGTAATGGAAGGAGGCTACATCCAATCACAAAAGGGAACTGTACTCACTGTCATTATTACGTCCAATGCCGTTCTATTGTAGGTGTGAGAGATTAGAACCAATTTCTAAAACAAGGTTCGAAATGGCATTGGAATAAGAAACAACCGATATTGAGTAGCAACGAAAAGGTGTTGAAAAGTAACTGTGTAGGGAATATTTCATTCTAATTTGCAGACACTTTTTATTTAGTACAGAAGAATCAGATTTTTTTTCTCTATAATTTGACATTTCTATTTTTTTTGTGTTCGATCCTGTCCTTTTTTAAAATCTTATGTTATTTAATTGAATCATTCTGGCGTTTATTTTTTACAAAATAAGATGCCAATATTGGAAGAA
The DNA here is from genome assembly GCF_018296145.1 of Oncorhynchus tshawytscha. Taxonomy (NCBI): domain Eukaryota; kingdom Metazoa; phylum Chordata; class Actinopteri; order Salmoniformes; family Salmonidae; genus Oncorhynchus; species Oncorhynchus tshawytscha. Next base: position 52,631 of record NW_024609618.1, on the reverse strand, counting down.
GATATATCTTATCCCTCGTAAATACCTTTTAATAACATTAACTCAAAAGCAGTGAGAGACAAAATGTCAGCTGACATTAGTTTGTTCTATTTGGTGAACCTGTCGATCGGGACACCTGAAATTGGAGCTGTCAACTTCAATGCGTTGCATACCCTCCTCCACGCTATCCTGGGACACCTGAAAATCCAAAATGTGACCACCGGCTGGAGAGAGCAGGATGCCCCGCCACAGGAGCCCCATGGCCCGTATCTGACCAAGTCCTCTAGCCCGTACCATCACATGGAAGACAAACTTCGGCAGATAGAGAGACAGATGGCCGCGCTGGAGAAGCTTCCTAGCGGTACAGATCTTCTGAGCCGCACTGCCTCAACCACAACACCGGTCAACGACTTGTGGCAGCTGATGCAGCTCCGCCGCAAGGCTCAGGCGAGTGGGGACGGCGTGTCCAAGGTGAGACAGGCTCTTCCTCAAAATGTAATTATTAATATCACACTGTCATCGCAGAGTTATAATTTTTATTATAAATTGAAATAATGTCATGCGAGGAACACTGAACACTGCTGCTGTGACAGTGCCCCCTCCCTCCCTCCATCAACAGTCAAAACTGTTTTGAAACTTTGATTTGTCTGTGATGCACAATTTTGCTTGTAATAAGATGGGTGCCAAATTATTTGGGGGAATCTGTCCCAAAATAATTTTGTGGTCAAAGAAAAATGGCCATAACAGTCAAGAAATAGGATTACATTACAGTTCCACTGGGTATTCTAGACTAGACATCCATCTTGTGACAGATGTTAGAGTCTGAGGTTTATTTCTTGACCCTTATTTTACCAGGTAAATTGACTGAGAACATATTCTCTTACAGCAAGGACATGGGGAAGAGCCACAACACTGGGGTTAACACCCCTGCTCATACGATAAGTGCCATGGGATCTTTAGTCAGGACACTGAAAGACAGCCCTGGGGCACTGAATCTCCTTAGACCAGAGGGAAGAGTACCACCTTTTGGCCTTCTGTCTCCCCATCCAGGTACCGACCAGGACCAACTACCTAGTTTCTGAGGCAAGCCAGCAGTGGAATGCAGGGGGATATGCTGCTGGCAAGTGATTCAGCCCCTCTTATCTGTATTAAGTCCTTGAGTGCTTGCTCATCAAAGCCCTGTCCCGCAGCTGGGGGCCTGTCTGTGGTGAAGGGTGAGCATTTCAGAACTCTCAACACTGGATAAGGATATTGATGACAGAGCACAGCACAATAGGTGATGGGCACCACACTGTCTTCTCAAATGACCTCGCTGTGTCTCTGTTCCAGTTTCCAAAGGAAAGGCCACTCCCCAAAGATAAGCACCGCTCCTGTGTTCCCTGTGTATGCTGTGGAACAAAATTGAATAGCTGAGTGGTACAGATCACTAGGGGAGGCCGCTGAGAGGGGACGGCTCATTGTAATGGCTGGAATGGAATTAATGGAACGGAGTCAAACATGTGGTTTCCATATGTTTGATGTGTTTGAAACCATTCCACCTATTCAGCTCCAGCCATTACCACAAGCCCGTCCTCCCCAAATAAGGTGCCACCAACCTCCTGGTGTGTCCACAATTTAGAATCAGTGTCGGTCCAGTACTTCATACCACACTCTGAACTGTATCTCTGCTGTTATCTGAAATGTCTGAGTTTGAAATATGGACACTGATAGAGACATGAGTCTGTGTAAATAAAGCAAGTAGGAAGATGAAAGATTTCACAGGTCTTAGCTATCTTCACTGATGTTGCCCAGGCGTGCCCAGTTAACACTCAGGTGATATGAGGGAGGGACATCCAGTGGGTACAGGCGAAGGTGCCTCTGAAAATCCTCTGAATCATTCATGTATCCTGTGGGCGTACAGCTGTGGGTCAATACCAGTATTCAATGGCCCTGTCTGGCTTTCTCTGGCCCTGTCTACCATATCCCTGAAGACCCCACTAAGACCCAATGTCCATCAGTTTCTGCCTCAGAACTCATAGCAGCATATTGTATTTCCCGCTTACAGGCCCTTAGCCAGGGTCTCTTTCTTCTTGACCCATGGCAGAGGTTATCAGGGGATTGTTGTGGTTGATAAAGGTGTGCTCCGCTGTGACCCCACAGGGTACATGTCCTGGATCTGAGAGGGTTGCGAAAAGTCTGCCTGAGTGGCGCTCTATGTTCACAGTGGTGTGGAAGGATTCCAGGCCACCGGCCATCTTAGTCAGAGCCAGTTAATGGCTGACTAAAGAGTAACCGGGAGGTAGAGAGGATGGCTTTCTTCCCAATCGCAAATAACTTCCTTATAGTTGGGACAGTAAAAGTTAGTGTACTTACATTATGTTAGTTACTCATTTCCTACCCCTTTTACTAGAGTTTTGCGTGTTGTCAGAAGGGGCTTGTATTTAGGTTGTCATGTCCGTTACCATTTGCAACAGACTTGTGGGTGATGCTGACCCAGATGTTGTGGCAGAAACAGGAAGGAGGTTGGGCACTCTGTCCAAACAACATCCTCACAGACAAACAGACAGAGTACTAGGGACATTGTCTCTGAGGAAGATACGGTTGGGGATGTCCCCTGGTTAGGGAGCCCAGCTCCTTTGAGGGAAGAGGACGATGCATACATTTTGCCTACTGTTTGCTGATGTAGGCAAATATCATAATTTCCTGTGAACTCAATATGTCCAATCAGCCTCACGATGAGCTTTAAAGTGTCATAGGAATCTCATAGGAAATTAACCATACCCTGGACCCACTCATCAAAATGTGACAAATACAGTTGATTGTCTCTCTCTTTGTCATTAGGGGTTGGGTTGGTTGCCAGGTTAGAATATTCCAGTGCATGTCCTGTTTACAAGATTTGATCATGTTTTGCCTAATCTCATGTCTCTGAGATGCTTGAGGCGATCAAGAAAAAGGTGGTCTCCTCCAGAAATTCCATACACGCAGGTCATATATCCCTTCCACGTTTACAGCTCACTGAACAACCTATTAGTTATTCAGCCAATTGTTTGACGGCCTGTGCAGCTCAGTGGAGTCGCTTTGCGTCGTTTCATGTCTGGGTGCATTAGACAAACCCACCGGAACTCTGGTAAATACGTTCAAAGCCACCTGTTTCAACTTTGCTTAGTAAACACAACCTATTTCTAATTTGCAACACCCAGAGCACATGTGTGGGTTTACTCTGTCAACAAGGCCTCAGCTGTGTTAGAGAGTGGAGTGGTTCCATATGGGCAGGGGTTATGTACTCTGAAAAACATGGATTATCTGGAGACAGACAGGTCCTACCGCTGCTTTGTAACAGCTTGTGTATCTCATCTACTGCATATGGATGGTGGTGTCCTTAGTAACCTCCCTTGGGGTGAAATGTCAACTGGATGGAGCCACGGAGAGGGGTTTTGGGATCCCTCCTAAATGAAGGGGTTTAGGATCTTCCTACTGATCTTCAAAGGAAGTAGCCAGGGGAATAGTCACAGATATGGCTTTGGTCAGGGGGATTTCTACCTTACTGAGTCCCCTGACCGCTTCAAAGTTTCACAGACTCTTACTTTGGGAGATTAGAGAACTGGGATGAGTCAGTTTCAAGTGTTTTGGGCATGAAGAGGCTGTGAAAAAGCTTTAGACCTAATGCTAAGAGATCACCATGTGTGCTGATTCACCCTGAATAAGACACTGTGATGCCGAAATGTTGGAGATTTACCCAATACATTACTGGGAGCTTATATATCGTGTGTGCGACCCTCTATATTTCTATAGCCTACGATTCAGTCATCATAACAGAAACTGACAAAAGGTAATGATTGTGTTAATTGATCTGACCAGTGATGTGGGGTTCTTTGAGCTTTGAGTCCTTCGAACACACTCTGTTGTGTTTCCAGTCTATATCGCTGATCCAGGATCTGCTGAAGGAGATCCAGGACCTGAAGGAGTCCAGAGACGACCTGAAGAAAGAGATCAAGAGCCTCCAGAACCAACACAACCAGGTCAGACACACATCCATACTGGCAAACCCTCATAGTGAGGAGGGATTGCAGATAGACAACATTTGGCAACATTGCTCATCTCCCTCATTAATCTACAGTAGGGGATCTACCCAGTGCTCATCACTAGGGAATCCTTCTCCATCTCACCACCCCACACAGTGGTGAAATATAGCGTCATGTAGAGCTCGATCCACCCTGGCCCTGGTCCCCTCCCTCCATCACTCTCTGTAGGGGCCATGGAGTCATACAGAGGGCAACAGCATCAAAGAGCCACAGCTTATCTCTGGCAACCTGGCCTGTCACTCACCCCAACAATAGAGTGAGGATAATAGGGATTATCCTACATGTCTGTTTCCATCTGGTAGCATGACGTTGCTCTGGGTATTTTTGGGTCCCAGCTGAATATAAGTGAGCTGGTTGACAGAATCAACGAAGTGGAACAGTACTGCCACCGACTGGACAACCTGGACTCTGCCACCGTGAGTTGGAACTCAGGAGACTACTTTCCAAGCTCAGAAATTATATACTACATTGTTAAGAGGAGACAAACAATAGTCTAGTACTGTAGTAGCTAACTCTAGTAAAAAGAGGTTAATCATGACTTCCTCTCTTTCTTGTCTTCTCTCTATCACAGAAAGAGCTGCAGGACAGAGTTTGGCGTTACCCAGACCCAGACGAGCTCATCCAGTGTGTGACCTGGGACATCATGCAGACCACCTTGGTTAGCGAGCAACAGAATCTGCAAAAGGCATGTCTTATGTCTTGCTTGAAAGAGCGAGATTCCTTTATCAATCAATCATATACAAGACATAGGAATAGACATTAGCTTTGTGTTGATGGTAGCTATTTCTCCAATAGGAAATCAGGCACTCAGTCCCTGTCCCCACATCAGTTGTCATGACCACCATGACTCCTTTCAGCGCCTCAGTCAATGCCAATACTGGAGCTGCTGCCTTCACTCCTGGCACTGTCACTGCCAGCCAGCATGGGGGGGCACTGCCCCAGCAGTCCGTCTCTGATGGAGCTCTGATGGTGGGCAGCAAACCCCTGTCTCGTGTGGCCAGCGGGGCAGAGCATTACCCAGAGACAGTGGAGGCCCTGAGGGATGTGGGCAGGCTCAGGGAGAGACACAACACCCTGGAGACCAGAGTAGAGCTGCTGGAAGCAGGCAAGGCCGACCAGGCCCAGCTCCAGCACCTCCGGGAGCTCCTCACTGACTTGGGTAAGAAAACAATGTGGAGATTGGATAGTGTATGGCTATTCTATGTTTTCTTTTACTGAATGATGTCTTGTGTGGGATGACCATTTTTGTCCTGAATGTGTAGGTGACAGGGATGTGCCTGACAAACTGTTGGATCAACTGAATCATCTGAGAGTTCTGGTCGACAGCCTGATGGGTGACAGAGCCAAGGTGAGCTAGGAAGATCTATGCAAGCAAATGCAAGATCTACAAACACATTGTTGATGACCCCATGTCCCTGTCATAGCTGGGAGAACTGGAGCAGCTGATTCTGAACATAGGAACAGTTCAGGGCTCAGAGAGAGGCTCAGAAACAGCCAAAGGGTCAGACAGTGAGGACTCCTCTGACTCTCCTAAGCAAGGACAGCTCAGACTGCAGATATTATACCTCAGGTAAACAACGACACATGAGCACACAGGAAGGCTAAATAGAAATGATAGATAGTTTATTATGGAAACTACATTTGATATCATTTGGTAGTCTAAGTCATTTGTAACACAGGAGGTTGGCGGTACCTTCATTGGGAAGAACGGGCTCCTGGTAACTACTAGAGCGGAATCAGTGGAATGGTATGAAATACATCAAACACATGGTTTCCATGTGTATGATGCCATACCATTTGCTCTGTTCCCGGAGATTATTACGAGCCGTTCTTCCCTCAGCAGTTTTATGGCCAGTTGAGATGTGGTAGTTTTCCATTGGAAGAGAGGTGGTGTCCTGCTCCTCATGGCCTGGTGCACCTCTTCCACCACTCTGTGTTCAGGAACGCAGTGCAGCAAGTGGAGGAAGAGGTGCTACTGCTGAAGACTGAGAACACCTCAGCCAAGGCTGAACAGAAGACCAAGAAAGACAGACAGCTACAGGATCAGGTTAGACAGACAGACGGACGGACGGACGGACGGACTAACTAACTTGACCTCCTTGACCTCAACTAACTTGACCTCCTGCAGGACAGGCCTGGTGAAGGGTTGAGGTCTGGTCTGGGTTGAGGTGGATGGGGCGGAGGTGTCTCTGTCTCTGTACTGTACGGACAGACAGACAGACAGACAGACAGACAGACAGACAGACAGACAGAAAACCTTCAACTGTAGAATATAGCTGAGACAGCATCATCCATAATGTAGCAGCTAGTGGGTGGCCCCAACATGGCCCTCACACTGCCCTCTCACCGCAGATGGACAACCTGCGAGGCATACTGGAGGACATGATGGCGTCCTCCTCCTCGCTGCTTTCCCAGAGCCTCCAGCAGGAGCCCCAGGGGTCAGAGCAGGGCTAGGGCAGCGGGCAGGCAGGCGGCAGCAAGGCTCCACGTGCCCCTCCTGCTCTGTAGACGTGAGCAGGAAGGTCAGCCAGCTGTTCCAGCGCTATGAGAATCTGCAGGGCCTGGTTAGCAGATTCATGAATCAGCAGGGAGGAGGCAGACCTGGAGCAGAGGTACTATAGGCAGGGCAAGGATAGAGGTTGAAACAGAGTAGCAAAGGGTTTTAATTAAATAATGGGTCTGTTATGTTGAACCCTGAGGGAGGGATACGTTTAGAGATGATATGTAAGGGAAGCTCTATCAGGGCAGCAGTGTGTTAAGGGAAAGGAGTGTGTCAGTGCCAGGCACTCCATGGCAGTGGGGCCATGGCTGTGTATTACAGACATAGAACCCTGTCTCTCTGTGTTGTTTCTGCCAGAGCTCTGAGCTGATGAATGACGTTCAGGGAGCCATCATGCAACTGCAGGCTGAGTGTGAGAAGCTCCACGGCACAGCCGACCACCTGATTGAGGAGCACAGCCAGAAACAGGTCCACATCGACGTGAGTCTTGGAGGGAGGGCCGCAGCAGGGGGAGGCCCATAGGGGAATAGGAGACGCTCCATGCTGTACTTCTGTTCCAAACCACAGAATAATGTATTTCTGTCACAGCATCTGTACAAGTCCATGGAAGAACTGGACGAGAAGAAAGCTGACAAAGAGCTTGTGGAGATGGAGATTGAAATCGTGAGTCTCTCACCACAACATGGCATAGTTGAGCTTTCCCTCAGTGTGTTATACTCAACTCAGGTGAACTCTCATAAGTTCTCACATGTTGATGTTAGTCTAGACGAGCTTCCACAAGTCCACTCAAGACCATAGGGGTACCTACAAATCCCAACATGCTCAAGTTCACCTGTACCAGCCCATGCTAAACCCTACCAAGGCCATACAATTCACCACAAGCCCATACGTGTCCATACACAAGTTCATACACATATGTATTTATCCCTACAAGCTCACACAGGTTTCAACTAATCCTTACAAGTTAATACAGGCTTCACCTAATCCTTACAAGTTAATACAGGTTTCACCTAATCCTTACAAGTTAATACAGGCTTCACCTAATCCTTACAAGTTAATACAGGTTTCACCTAATCCTTACAAATTAATACAGGTTTCACCTAATCCTTACAAGTTAATACAGGTTTCACCTAATCCTTACAAGTTAATACAGGTTTCACCTAATCCTTACAAGTCCATACAGGTTTCACCTAACCCTTATAAATACATACAGGTTTCACCTAATCCTTACAAGTTAATACAGGTTTCACCTAATCCTTATAAATACATACAGGTTTCACCTAATCCTTACAAATCCATACAGGTTTCACCTAATCCTTACAAATACATACAGGTTTCACCTAATCCTTATAAATCCATACAGGTTTCACCTAATCCTTATAAATCCATACAGGTCTCACCTAATCCTTACAAGTTAATACAGGTTTCACCTAATCCTTATAAATCCATACAGGTCTCACCTAATCCTTATAAATCCATACAGGTCTCACCTAATCCTTATAAATCCATACAGGTCTCACCTAATCCTTATAAATCCATACAGGTCTCACCTAATCCTTATAAATCCATACAGGTTTCACCTAATCCTTATAAATCCATACAGGTCTCACCTAATCCTTATAAATCCATACAGGTCTCACCTAATCCTTATAAATCCATACAGGTCTCACCTAATCCTTATAAATCCATACAGGTTTCACCTAATCCTTATAAATCCATACAGGTCTCACCTAATCCTTATAAATCCATACAGGTCTCACCTAATCCTTATAAATCCATACAGGTCTCACCTAATCCTTATAAATCCATACAGGTCTCACCTAATCCTTATAAATCCATACAGGTCTCACCTAATCCTTATAAATCCATACAGGTTTCACCTAATCCTTATAAATCCATACAGGTCTCACCTAATCCTTATAAATACATACAGGTTTCACCTAATCCTTACAAGTTAATACAGGTTTCACCTAATCCTTATAAATCCATACAGGTTTCACCTAATCCTTACAAGTTAATACAGGTCTCACCTAATCCTTATAAATCCATACAGGTTTCACCTAACCCTTACAAGTTAATACAGGTCTCACCTAATCCTTATAAATCCATACAGGTTTCACCTAATCCTTACAAATCCATACAGGTTTCACCTAATCCTTATAAATCCATACAGGTTTCACCTAATCCTTATAAATCCATACAGGTTTCACCTAATCCTTATAAATACATACAGGTTTCACCTAATCCTTATAAATCCATACAGGTTTCACCTAATCCTTATAAATCCATACAGGTTTCACCTAATCCTTATAAATACATACAGGTTTCACCTAATCCTTATAAATACATACAGGTTTCACCTAACCCTTACAAGTTAATACAGGTCTCACCTAATCCTTATAAATCCATACAGGTTTCACCTAATCCTTACAAATCCATACAGGTTTCACCTAATCCTTACAAGTTCATACAGGTTTCACCTAATCCTTACAAGTTCATACAGGTTTCACCTAATCCTTACAAGTTCATACAGGTTTCACCTAATCCTTACAAGTTAATACAGGTTTCACCTAATCCTTACAAGTTAATACAGGTTTCACCTAACCCATACAAGTTAATACAGGTTTCACCTAACCCTTACAAGTTAATACAGGTTTCACCTAATCCTTACAAGTTAATACAGGTTTCACCTAACCCATACAAGTTAATACAGGTTTCACCTAATCCTTACAAGTTAATACAGGTTTCACCTAATCCTTACAAGTTAATACAGGTTTCACCTAATCCTTACAAGTTAATACAGGTTTCACCTAATCCTTACAAGTTAATACAGGTTTCACCTAACCCCTACAAGTTAATACAGGTTTCACCTAATCCTTACAAGTTAATACAGGTTTCACCTAACCCATACAAGTTAATACAGGTTTCACCTAACCCTTACAAGTTAATACAGGTTTCACCTAACCCATACAAGTTAATACAGGTTTCACCTAATCCTTACAAGCCCACACTAGTACTGCCATTTCCCTGACTGCATCTCGTCTCTTCCTGTAGATAGCAGACAAGCGTGCCCTGGAGACCAAGGTGAGCCGCATGCAGTTTGACTCCATGACAGAGGAGCTCAACACCATGTTCCAGGAGCTGCTCAGCAAGATCACCGGCCAGGAGCAGGACTGGCACAAAATCATTGACAAAATCTCCACCGAGATGGAGTGCAAGGTGGGACTGAGCAGGAAGTTACCCTGCTAAATGGATGTTTATATAATAGGCCTACATGTCCATTGATACATGCCATACGCCTTATTACTATGCTATCACCAATACATATATCTCACAAGTCTGTATGTCACACGTTTTTAAGTGTCTATTTTATGAATGTGTTTATAGTGACAGATAGCATTGTTTGTAAAAATCTCATGTCTCATGTCTGTCTGGTGTGTCTGGTGGTAGTTTATATCTTTGGCATCCCTGTAGTACATTTGTTGTCTATCTGTGTATCTGGACCGGATTGAGCTGGATCCTGTGAAGAAGCAGCTGGAGGACCGCTGGAAGAGCATCCGTAAGCAGCTGCAGGCCCAGCCTGCCCCGAAGGAGGACGACGCTGCAGGCATCAGGAAGTAAGTCACATGTCACTGGTCACAGCCAGGCCCAGGAGGGATGATGGCTGGATAAGTCCAGGTTCCTCTATGGAGTTCTACATGATCATGCGTTCATTGTCTTCCTGTGTTTAGCGTTCATTTTATCTCTGTCTATATTCTGTCTATATGTCTATGTTCTGTTTGTATACTGTTGTTTACTCACGGTGTATGTACAGTATATACTGTATTCTGTTCCTAATATACCTACTACTGTACACACTATTTTCCTTCCAAATGATATACTGTCTATACACACCACGTATTTATATTCTGGATTCTGACACATGCTCACTGATATATCTACTCTGGATTGTTAATTGGACTTGTTCTGTCATTTCTTGTTTGTTTGTTTGTTTCTTGATTATTTGTGTATTTGTCTTGTATTTGCTAGACGTTCTACTGCGCTGTTGGAGCTAGAAACAAAGCATTTCGATGCACCTGTTATAACACCTGCAAATCTGTGTATGCAACCAATAAACTTTGGTTTTGATTTGTCTTCGTTACGTCCCTTTCATAGACAACTAGTGGCAAGGTTCCACTGCATCTCCTGCGACCGCCCAGTCGATATGCTTACCCCAGGACCGTAAGTAAATTATAATAATGTCCTATTTTTATACAGTACACACAGACATTGTGGAAATTGAAATAATTAGGATTGTGGTGCTGCTTATTCACCTACCTCTCTTTCTTCTTTCTCTCTCCACTGAACAACAGACACTTGGTCACCCTGCCCTCCACTCCTGGCCTACCCTCCCACAAGTCCAACCGACCGTACACAATCTATGAGCTTGAGCAGGTTCGCCAGCACTGCAGAAGGTGAGAGCAGACAGTCAAACATCACAACTGAAACTCTTACTTGGCCCCATTTTAACCAGCAGGGGGTGCCAGTGTCCCAATATACAGTGTAGTCAACTTTATCTTACTCCCAAAGACCTAACACCCACACTAGATCAGTCAGAAGTGTTGCATAGTTACAAGTGTCTGACATAGCCAGCTCTCCCTCCATCTCAGCCTGAGGCCAGGGACCAACCACGGCCACTTTGAGATGGCCAGCTCTCCCTCCATCTCAGCCTGAGGCCAGGGACCAACCACAGCCACTTTGAGATGGCCAGCTCTCTCTCCATCTCAGCCTGAGGCCAGGGACCAACCACGGCCACTTTGAGATGGCCAGCTCTCCCTCCATCTCAGCCTGAGGCCAGGGACCAACCACGGACACTTTGAGATGGCCAGCTCCGAAAGGGCCATGATGCAGGTGCAGCGATCCACACCATGATGTGTAGGCAGATAGGTGGCTCTGCACTCTCTCTATCTGGCCCAGAGCGCACCTACAGCCAGGGCGCTCTGAGGGAGATCGGGAGCTCCCGCTATCCACACATCCAAGGCCCGCTGCAGAGGACCAGCCAGAGTCTGCCCAAGCAATAAGTCAGTCAGTCAGGCCAGGGTCAGGCAGGGAAGCCGGGAGCACATGTATTGAAATGGGAAGGACCAAAAAGTTGTCCATATTGCTTTGTTATGGTTTAGAGAAGTGTCAGGGAGGCAGGGTGACCAAATTTAACTATAAATATTGTACTGTCAGGTCTGTTTAAAACCTCTAGAAGTGTTCATCTTCCGACCTTCAACCTCCGCTCCTGTGTCCATCCTAGCGAGCGCATCCCTGAGATGGCGGACTACAGTTACCTGGCCATGTCCCAGAGCTGTGGAGGCAGCCACACCGTGACCTACCCCAACTGCCGCTACACCCGCCTGCAGCACTTCAGCCACTTCATCCAGGCTGAGGAGGAGACACCGCCCATCTCCAGCTCCCCACTGCGCATTCAGGTGAGTGAGACCAACCTCACCTACTGTGGGTTACTGTACTGACAGACAACTAGACCACTGCCAGCCCATAGGAATACACCTGGTCAATCACATTTATTGAGCCATTTATACAAGTTATCATGTTGAGTACAGAGTATATATGAGGTGTATTTGACAGTTGTTGGGTATGCAAATATTTGACCTTGTCCTTTAGAGTAGAATTACATGTATTGAAAAGAAAATGGAATCTGGACAATTGTGAACAAAAGCTAGACTACTTAATTCATGTTACTCAATTCAAGCAACTGCAGTGCAGTAAAACTATTCCCACTGGTCCATTTTGTATTTTTATGCCATCGCTCCAAAAAAGTCACCTAATGTTAAGTGTGACATGTCTGCATGCTGTGGGCAGCTGTCATGGTCCGGGCCTGGGAGAGAGGTGATGTCCAGACTCCAGTTCTGACAGCCCATATGGACTCCTCATTGACAGTGAAGCACACTTCCGAGGATTCACTGTCACCCCTGGGTCCAGTTACACATCGTGTCTTAAGATGATGTTCACACCGTGCCGTCTGTCCAGGCCCCAACTGCCCTTAGCCTGTTTCCTCTCTCTCGCTCCCTGGACCATGTGTCCAGAGTTGGGCTCGCAGTGCAGGGATGCAGAGGTAAAGAGTAAAGTGGGGAGGAAGAGTGAGGGGGGACATCATGGGGAAGTGGGAGGTGAAGGGTCAGGAGAGAATGGGGAGGAGACTGAAAAGTTGGGGTGGGTTGAGAAAGAAAGTGGGCTGTTTGGTTGGGACGAGGGTCTGGAGAAGGAACGAGAGTCTGGAGAAGGACGAGGGTGAGGAGATTTAGGGAAGGAGAGAGGAGCTTAGTTTATGGGAGGGAGTATTTTAGGAGGGTTTAAGGAAGTGAGTTAGCAATAAGAATGGGCTGCACTGGGGTTGGGGGAGGGGCTCTGGTTGGTATAGTGTTCCACACTGGAAAGAACCCAATGTTACTATGTTATAGAAGATCAGGCCTGGTGTCTGTAACAGACTAAATATAACCTGGGGTAACACTGCTTGCATTCCATCATTTCTATCTTAATATCCTTTTCATCTGTTCATACAAATCAAGCCCTGAAGGAAGAAAGAGGGAGATTTGCTGTCCTGTTTTATGCCTGGGATTTGGTGTTGTGATTCCCAGTAATTTATGAGGCCATTGAATGAGTTAAAATAGTATTGAAATAGTATTTTTCTCAAGACTTGGAAGAAGGTGTATGTCTGGTATGGGTGTGTAGGTACAATATGGGAATGACAGGACCCCACCACACCCATAGCCATGTCAAGGTCGCGATGTGACATTGCTGTTTTAATGACAGCAGGCATGTGCAAGAGCAAAGACAAGATCATGTGCTCCCAGTTCCAGAAGCCTGGCTGCCCAGAGCCGGGCTGTGTGACCCCTGTGCGACCCCAGAGTGCCAAGACCCAGCGCAGCCGCTCAGGTAGGTAAACACCAGTGTCATTACCCATTTGCAGCATATAAACCAATTTCACTAACTGGAATAGTGATTACTATGGAATGGTACTGAAATAACACTCATATGGAAACAGCATTCTTCTTTGCGATTGCTGCTGTGCAGCTGTTAAGGTTGGTTGTAGCAGACACCTGAACCCTAAACCCTGACCTTTCCCCCTTCCTCCCTTTATCTCCCCCAGCCTCAGGCAGCTCTGTGCGGGACCGGCCCATGTCTTCTTTAGGCTGCCTGTCCCAGGCTACCCTTCCCCAGAGCTCGTCCCATGCTGACACCACCAGCGAGCTGCTGCAGCAAGATCTGGAGCTTCACGTGGACCTGAGCCAGTCGGAGGAAGAGCCCGTCATCATCCTGTAGGGGGCAATGGAGAGCCCCACACACCTTATTTTAATAAACCATTTACAGCAGCACCAGGAGGGTATCCTGGTCTCCATTTTGTAACGGATGCATACAGACGTTGTGAAAATCAATTCTGATATTAGTCAGTTAGGTTATTTATGGATTGTAATGGAAGAACACAATTCTGGGACCTATGAACACTGTTTCCATGCAACAAAATAGCTGAGTCACATTTTCAAAGTGTAGCTTTACAGGTCAGATACCTTACGGGTGGCTACATTACGATTTTGGTTTATGATGCCTGATTTTCAATGACCTTCATAGAGAAGCTTTCAGGCAGGTGACCTCAAATACCAGACTGTGCAGAACAATACCACCATGGAGCAATTCATTTGACATATAGGGTCTTATAGAGCGGTATCATTAAGGGCTTGAAATGTCTTCCCTCTCACAGACCCAATTCTCTAGACAGTTTCCTAGAAGGAGGGGCTTTGCTTACACACATTTTGTGTCAATGAGAAATATGATGTATATCTATCTCTATCCATGCCTTACACACTCAGTGGCCAGTTTATTAGGTACACCCATCTAGTACCGGGTCGGACCTCCCTTTGCCTCTAGAACAGCCTGAATTCTTCAGGGCATGGAAACATTGCTCAATTGGTATCAAGGGATCTAACTTTGCCAGGAACACATTCCCCACACCATTATACCACCGCCACCAGCCTGTACCGTTGACAGCAGACAGGATGGGGCCATAGACTCATGTGGTTACGCTAAATCTTGACTCTGTCATCAGCATGATGCAACAGGAACCGGGATTTGTCGAACCAGGCAACGTTTTTCAGCTCATCAATAGTCCAGTGTTGGTGATCGCGTGATAACTGGAGCTGCTTGTTTTAAGCTGATAGGAGTAGATCCTGGTGTGGTCGGCTGCTGCAATAGCCCATCCGTGACAAGGATCAATGAGTTGTGCATTCAGTCGCTTAGGTCACTCGTTTTTCCCTTCTAATGTTCATCCGAACATTAACTGAAGTCCTGGATTCCTGTCTGCCTGTTTTATATAGCAAGCCACAGCCTCCTGACTCGTGAACGAGGTGGTGTACCTAATAAACTGAGTATAAGTGATCCCTTTCATAGCATTTGGAGGTATTCAGGAGTAATGATGCTACTGAAAGGTATTTCAGGAGAGTATTTAAGACAGGCAGTTAATCTGAATGTAAGATTTCCATTGGTAGATGTATCTTTGTTTTCAAAGATAAATGGGCCTTCATGGAATATGTGATGTATGTGTCATGTTATGTGAACATATGTTGACTCATTGACTGTCTGCAATTAATTTTACTTGTGGTACGTAAATATATCTGTACTGTTCTACACAACCCCACCATCACATGCATATAATTTGACTGTGAAGGCACATTTTATGAGCCACGCTGTTATGACACACATCAGTTTCAGACATTTAACACGTTAACTGGGCTGGATACAGTTTTACCCACATCCTTCCTCAATTAACTGCCACGCTGTGTGTTTATTGTCTCTCGTATGCCTACTTGTTCCTTTGTACTACAGAGACACTACTTATAGGGATATATAGATTCCTATAGTATTATGCAGTGTCATATCATTACTGAAGGGTTCTCTTCCAGAAAATATCTCAAAAAGCAAAGTTACTGCTATGTGTTCAAATGTGCCTTAGCAACCATATTTCATAAAAGCACAACAATTATTCTCAGCTAAAACAAGACCCCAGAACAACTCCAACACTTAGCAGATCATACCTTATTTTATTAAACATATAAATACACATTTCAACAGGGGAAATAAACAGTACAGGAGAGAAATATCTATAGAAAAAGACAGATTAGAGAGATGTAAATGAGGGTCCATGAGAAGTTCTTGAATTACTCAAGTGCACTGCAAATTGCTTGGTGTTTGACTTGTTCTCGGATTTCCATCAGGCATTCTGCACATCTTGTATGGGTGAACATGACGTTCAAACATTTCATAACACCCCGTTTGTACAGATATCACGGGGGACCAAATGGTCTACTGTTGACCGAGATTCATGAGAGCCTTATAAAATATGTTGAATTCCAAAGCTGTGGCAGGAGACCGGGTCACATCACCACAGGAACCATAATCCCCCAACACTACTGTGTCTGGGTGTGTTAGTTACCACAACAATACTGAGGAGGAGGAGCCAGTAATCCACACAGCAGGAAACACTCATTATGGGACCACCCTCCACTCCCACCTTGTTAAAAACACAGAACTGGAAAATCACCAACCAAAACTCATGCAGTTGACAACAAACGTTCCCCTTAATAGAACACAAGTTAATGAATGAGGTGGTGCTATGAACACCCCAAGAGGAACCACCGTTGATGTTCTAATGTCCATCTGAAAAGATCCATGGATTTAGAACCAGAACAGACCACATGGCAGCACAGTGGAGCAGTGTCCCTTCTTTCTGGTGACATTGACAAGGGTCCACATTGGCCAGGTGGCATCTGTCCAACGCTACATGACTGTCCATATTGTACATTATAAAATCATCCTCACAAAGGTCACAGCTTGACAAATGTGATTTGACATGTATTCAACCAGAGGGATTGTGTGAATATGATTGTCTGAGTGAAGACGTGGCAGGCAGGCATAATATTAAAGCATCATTTAGTGAGGGTATGAATGAATGTGAATGTGACATTATTTCAGATAAAGTACCCTCTGTATACAACTGCAACCTGTTCAGACCTCCCTATTCCCTCTTTATTGTGATAATTATGAGAATGATGGTGAAAATGGCTACCTTTCCATCTGTCACCATTGATAGATTTGCAAATGTTCTGACATGGGCTGTTGTATGAAGAGCTCACCTATAAGTAAGACTCTGGGTTATGAAGCATTGTTCGTCGGTACACTGAATCTCATATGTAAACATTGCCTGAACAATCATTTAGTAAATATTTGCAACCCGTACTAAATTCATAATTCTATAGTTGACAAGACACTCAATTCATCATCAGTCAATCAGCCACTATTCTAACGGAGGGAATTACACACGTTTTGAGCACTAGGAGAGATTCTGCTAATCTGACCCATTGAAACCGACTGTTTCTGCGGGGAATACATTCGGCCTCTCCCATTTAACCAGAGGTAGGACCAGTTGATCTTCTGCTAGAGGTTGTGTAGTAAATCACTGTGGGGTGGGCCTCCACTCCCCATAGAAACCTGAAGAGGTAGCCTACTGATGGCTCACACCCATCTATGTTAGTCAAAACATTTGCAAACCAGATTAAGTTCAGTGTTGACAGATAACTGAGATCTCAATCTCGTCCCCAGCCAGGTTACGGAGTTCAATGTTTTTGCACTTTGTTTCTGCTGAGCCTTTATTTACAATGGAGTTCAGAAGATGTTTCCATAATTGTCACTGAAAACCAGTTTACATTATCAGTCAAAAGAAAGTTGACTAGGCAAGTCAGTTAAGAACAAATTCTTATTTACAGTGACGGCATACCCTGGCCAAACCCCAACGATGCTGGGCCAATTGTGCGCCACCCTATGGGACTCCCAATCACGGCCGGTTGTGATACAGCCTGGAATCAAACCAGGGTCTGTAGTGACGCCTCTAGCACTGAGATGCAGTGCCTTAGACATCCATAGGTAGAAAATGTTCCCAAATACAATGATAAAAATGCATCAGCCTTTAAACTGGCTTCAGGCTTCCATCAAATGATTGCATACTTTGCTGTGACTCAACACAAACTGAATTACAGTATTAACATTTCTTTACATGTCTCCTTAAAACACTTCTGATGTGAAGGTCAGCTTTCAGACACTTTAAAACCAAAGCTTCGAGTCCACACATACTGAAGAGCCCACTTCTCAAACACAACAGCATGCAGTGGAGCCACTGAGTCAGGTTTCACTAAGCTACATAGTACTTACAAAATAGACATTTTAAAAAGGGATACATGGCTACATGAAACTTGACAAAATGGCTACAGTGTTTCTCCATGATCTGTACTATACAGATATCCATACCACAAACAATATTGAAAACATTTTTTCTGGGCCATAAGATCAGCCGAGAACACAAAACCATCATCATTTGTGTTGCAGTCCCATTTTGATTTTGTCTGCTGGTTATTGTGAAATCTGGTCACATCACTGGAGCGTTATTGAACCCCAAGGGAGAGAAGAGTTTTGAAAAACAGCCAACGATCAAGCACTTTAGCAGATCACATGGCTCCTATCCTAAGTAAGTGCTCTGCTGGGTCCAGGGCTCGACTTGCATTGACAAAGAAAACTGCCTTTCCCAGAGTCCTTGGGAGGGGGGGTTAGAGACTCCACCCCCTTCGTTATATTCCACTTCCTCATATTGTTATTAGTGGTTCTGTCCCGGTTCTTCCCAGGCTTTGATGAGTTATGATGAAGAGAGAGAGCAGAGACAGACGTCCTCCAAAGAAGGAGGACGGCATCATTTTAGAAAAACAGAAAGAAAGGAAGGAAAACAACAGTAGCGTGTCTTTACCCCTTGGCCAACAAGACCCTTTAATCCTGACACCCAACCCCCCTAGTAGATTCATTAGGCTGCACATAGCCCCGCCCAGCACAGCCCCACACTATCCTCCCCGGCCCCCTCCCTCCCTCCCACACCTGGGTAGAGTCTCATCTCTGGCCATGCAGGACCGATATAACAGGGGTCTGCTGGGCGCTGCCGGGCTGGGACACAGGGGGCCACATGGGGGTCTGGTGCATGTGGTGGTGGTGGTGCTGGTGCTGGTACTGGTGGTGGTGCATGTGGTGGCCTGTGGGCGAGGAGGGGGGCAGCCAGACGGGCTGGTGGTTGGGGGGTGATGAGGCCCAGAAGGATCCGAAGCCAGCTGTGGAGGAGGGGGGGGAGCAGGCCATGGACACCTGGGTGGGACCTCCGCCTCCGGAGCTCCCCGAGCAGTCTGACGCCCTCAGCTTGGAGAACATGGTGATGGTGTCGGGGAAGTTAGGCGGCGTGGCTGGGGTGTTCCTTGGAGTGCACATCTGGAAAACAGAAGACACGTGGGGTTTAAAATGAGTGACTTACATTGAGTTGAATGCTAACACTTCATTTTAACATTCTGTCCCAATGATTTGGTCCCCATGGGGTGCTTCCATTGCTGCTGCCTGCTGTGAACTATATGTACCAATAGAAGGCATGATTGGTGAGTTCATAAAACAAATAGCCTAGACTTGTTAGTTACTGTTGTGGGAGGCAGTTCACTTGTAGACTTGGGCATTGTGTGCAGTACAACTGCTGAACATTGTGACGACAAGGTTTCTAAACCCTGCAGCCACCTACATCTATTCACTGTAGTAAACATGGCAGCTTAACATGCTGTGCAGTTGCACAAAATGTCAGATGTCCCCACTGAGGCCATGAATGACTTTATAATTTGTAAGACTGAGTGTGGTGCCTCAGGATAGAAACACCCCCACCACCAACAGGGATCAGGTAGCAGACATTACAGGACGGAGGACTTCTTAGCATTGCATCAGGAGGTCAGGGCTCCAACACACAGCCACGGCCCCTCTGACATGAGGGTCACGCAAGCACCCGAAATGTGGATCTAATAGTATGAAAGAGGTGTCTAAAGTTGAAAAGGTAAATTGATTAGGTCACCAAACCAGATTAGAGCCTGGGGCAGGCATGGTCATAGCTAGCTAAGACTAGACATTTTGAAAGTGGAGGGAGCAGAGTGTAGTGCAGCATACAGTATAGTATTGAGTATCGTGAGGAAGTGAGGCACAGTCTTAGTGTTGATGTGAGGTGACAGGTCTGTCAGAGTGAGCAGCAGCTGCTCCAGTTAGGAGATGGACAAGCATGGTTTCAGTATGTCTGGGTCTGATGGTTGACCACACTGAAACTGCCCCTCCTGCAGGACCCAAGATGGTGGTCCATACAGGGGGTTTCCTGTTTTTCATGGGAGAGATGTGACAGAGTTAATCTTTAAGCTGTGAATTATTTGACTTGTTTGTTATGGAAATTAATAGTAAAGGAGAGATATTCAAATATGGGTTATCTAGTCAAGTGATCAAATTTAGCTATAAAGCAATGAAGTCGACCCAGAAGCAATACAGCAGCTTAGACTGTCCAGATCCAGCTGTAAGGCTAACTCTAAGGCTTGGTCCTAGTGAAGCAGTGAGTAGGTAGACAGAACAATAACAATGACAACCATATGCTGGGCAGTGTTTAGCTACAGTGCTGTGCTGGGAGGGTGGGGCTGGGGCCTTGTCTAGCATGTTTGGCTGAGAGGAAAGGCAGGTCTGGACTGGACCCCATCTGCCGCACAAAACACAGACAACACATTCACAAGGAGGTTTGAACACCACATACTTTCAAATGTTGCGATATCATCCTTGATGTTTACAATAGTGGTACAGCTAGTAATAGTATTAGTGTTAGGGATAATAGTAGTAGTGATAATAGTAGTAGTGATAATAATAGTAGTAGTAGGGATAATAATAGTAGTAGTAGGGATAATAATAGTAGTGGTAGGGATAGTAGAAGTAGTAGTGGTAGGGATAGTAGTAGTAGGGATAGTAGTAGGTATAATAGTAGTAGTGATAATAATAGTGGTAGTGATAACAGTAGTAGTAGTAGGGTTAAATTAGTAGTGATAACAGTAGTAATGGTAGGGATAATAGTGGTAGTGATAATAGTAGTAGTAGTAGGGATAATAGTAGTAGTGGGGATAATAGTAGTAGTAGTAGTAGTGGGGATAGTAGTAGTGGGGATAATAGTAGTAGTAGTAGTGGGGATAATAGTAGTGGGGATAATAGTAGTAGTAGTAGTAGTGGGGATAATAGTAGTGGGGATAATAGTAGTAGTAGTAGGGATAATAGTAGTGGGGATAATAGTAGTAGTAGTAGGGATAATAGTAGTAGTAGTAGGGATAATAGTAGCAGTAGTAGTGGGGATAATAGTAGCAGTAGTAGTGGGGATAATAGTAGCAGTAGTAGTGGGGATAATAGTAGTAGTAGTAGTGGGGATAATAGTAGTAGTAGTGGGGATAATAGTAGTA
Source organism: Oncorhynchus tshawytscha (assembly GCF_018296145.1). NCBI lineage: Eukaryota > Metazoa > Chordata > Actinopteri > Salmoniformes > Salmonidae > Oncorhynchus > Oncorhynchus tshawytscha. The sequence continues at coordinate 31,734 of NW_024609618.1, read as the reverse complement.
GTAGTAGTGGGGATAATAGTAGTAGTAGGGATAATAGTAGTAGTAGTAGGGGGGATAATAGTAGTAGTAGTAGGGGGGATAATAGTAGTGGTAGGGATGATAATAGTAGTAGTGGTAGGGATGATAATAGTAGCAGTGTTGATAATAGTAGTGGTAGGGATGATAATAGTAGTAGTGGTAGGGATGATAATAGTAGTAGTGGTAGGGATGATAATAGTAGTAGTGGTAGGGATGATAATAGTAGTAGTGGTAGGGATGATAATAGTAGTAGTGGTAGGGATAATAATAGTAGTAGTGGTAGGGATAATAATAGTAGTAGTGGTAGGGATAATAATAGTAGTAGTGGTAGGGATGATAGTAGTAGTAGTGGTAGGGATAATAGTAGTAGTGGTAGGGATAATAGTAGTAGTGGTAGGGATAATAGTAGTAGTGGTAGGGATAATAGTAGTAGAGGGATAATAGTAGTGGTAGGGATGATAATAATAGTAGTGGTAGGGATGATAATATTAGTAGTGGTAGGGATAATAATAGTAGTAGTGGTAGGGATAATTGTAGTAGTAATAATAGTAGTGGTAGGGATAATAGTAGTAGTAATAATAGTAGTGGTAGGGATAATAGTAGTAGTAATAGTAATAGTGGTAGTGATAATAGTAGTAGGGGTAGTGATAATAGTAGTAGGGGTAGTGATAATAGTAGTAGGGGTAGTGATAATAGTAGTAGGGGTAGTGATAATAGTAGTAGTGGTAGTGATAATAGTAGTAGGGATAATAGTAGTAGTGGTAGTGATAGTGATAATAGTAGTAGGGGTAGTGATAATAGAAGTAGGGGTAGTGATAATAGTAGTAGTGGTAGTGATAATAGTACTAGTGATAGTGATAATAGTAGTAGGGGTAGTGATAATAGTAGTGATAATAGTAATAGTGATAGTGATAATAGTAGTAGGGGTAGTGATAATAGTAGTGATAATAGTAATAGTGGTTGTAGGGATAAAAGTAGTGATAGTGATAATAGTAGTGGTACTGATAATAGTAGTGGTGTGGTAATAGTAGTGATAATAGTGGTGATGGTAATAGTAGTAGTAGTAGGGATAATAGTAGTGGTAGTGATAATAGTAGTAGTAGTAGTAGGGATAATAGTAGTGATGGTAATAGTGGTAGTGATAATAGTAGTTGTAGTAGGGATAATAGTAGTGATGGTAATAGTAGTGGTAGTAGTGATAATAGTAGTTGTAGTAGGGATAATAGTAGTGTTAGTAGTGATAATAGTAGTTGTAGTAGGGATAATAGTGGTGATGGTAATAGTAGTGGTATTAGTAGTAGGGATAATAGTAGTGGTAGTGATAATAATAGTAGTAGTAGTAGTAGTAGGGATAATAGTAGTGATGGTAATAGTGGTAGTGATAATAGTAGTTGTAGTAGGGATAATAGTACTGGTAGTGATAATATTAGTTGTAGTAGGGAGAATAGTAGTGGTGGTAATAGTAGGGATAATAGTAGTGATGGTAATAGTAGTAGTGATAATAGTAGTTGTAGTAGGGATAATAGTGATGGTAATAGTAGTTGTAGTAGGGATAACAGTAGTGGTGGTAATAGTGGTAGTGATAATAGTAGTTGTAGTAGGGATAATAGGGATGGTAATAGTAGTGGTAGTAGTGATAGTTATAATAGTAGTTGTAGTAGGGATAATAGTAGTGGTGGTAATAGTAGGGATAATAGTGGTGATGGTAATAGTGATAATAGTAGTGGTAGTGATAATAGTAGTAGTAGTAGTAGTAGTGATAATAGTAGTGATGGTAATAGTGGTAGTGATAATAGTAGTGATGGTAATAGTGGTAGTGATAATAGTAGTTGTAGTAGGGATAATAGTAGTGGTGGTAATAGTCGGGATAATAGTGGTGATGGTAATAGTAGTGGTATTAGTAGTAGGGATAATAGTAGTGGTAGTGATAATAATAGTAGTAGTAGTAGTAGGGATAATAGTAGTGATGGTAATAGTGGTAGTGATAATAGTAGTTGTAGTAGGGATAATAGTAGTGATGGTAATAGTGGTAGTGATAATAGTAGTTGTAGTAGGGATAATAGTAGTGATGGTAATGGTAGTGGTAATAGTGATAATAGTAGTTGTAGTAGGGATAATAGTACTGGTAGTGATAATAGTAGTTGTAGTAGGGATAATAGTAGTGGTGGTAATAGTAGGGATAATAGTAGTGATGGTAATGGTGGTAGTGATAATAGTAGTTGTAGTAGGGATAATAGTAGTGGTGGTAATAGTAGGGATAATAGTGGTGATGGTAATAGTGGTAGTGATAATAGTAGTGGAAGTGATAATAGTAGTTGTAGTAGGGATAATAGTAGTGGTAGTAGTGATAGTGATAATAGTAGTTGTAGTATGGATAATAGTAGTGGTAGTGATAATAGTAGTTGTAGTAGGGATAATAGTAGTGGTGGTAATAGTAGGGATAATAGTAGTGATGGTAATAGTGGTAGTGATAATAGTAGTTGTAGTAGGGATAATAGTAGTGGTGGTAATAGTAGGGATAATAGTGGTGATGGTAATAGTGGTAGTGATAATAGTAGTGGAAGTGATAATAGTAGTTGTAGTAGGGATAATTGCAGTGATGGTAATAGTAGTGGTAATAGTGATAATAGTAGTGGTAGTGATAATAGTAGTTGTAGTAGAGATAATAGTAGTGATGGCAATAGTAGTGGTAGTGATAATAGTAGTGATGGTAATAGTAGTGGTAGTAGTGATAGTGATAATAGTAGTATGGATAATAGTAGTGGTAGTGATAATAGTAGTAGTAGTAGTGGTAGGGATAATAGTAGTGGTATTGATAATAGTAGTGGTAGTAAGGATAATAGTAGTGATTGTAGTAGTAGTAGTAGGGATAATAGTAGCAGGAGTGATAATAGTAGTAGTAGGGATAATAGTAGTAGTAGGGATAATAGTAGTGATTGTAGTAGTGTGATAATAGTAGTGGTAGTGATAATAGTAGTTGTAGTAGGATAATAGTAGTGGTGGTAATAGTAGGGATAATAGTAGTGATGGTAATAGTGGTAGTGATAATAGTAGTTGTAGTAGGGATAATAGTAGTGGTGGTAATAGTAGGGATAATAGTGGTGATGGTAATAGTGGTAGTGATAATAGTAGTGGAAGTGATAATAGTAGTTGTAGTAGGGATAATTTCAGTGATGGTAATAGTAGTGGTAATAGTGATAATAGTAGTGGTAGTGATAATAGTAGTTGTAGTAGAGATAATAGTAGTGATGGCAATAGTAGTGGTAGTGGTGATAGTGATAATAGTAGTATGGATAATAGTAGTGGTAGTGATAATAGTAGTAGTAGTAGTAGGGATAATAGTAGTGATGGTAATAGTAGTGGTAGTGATAATAGTAGTGATGGTAATAGTAGTGGTAGTGATAATAGTAGTAGTAGGGATAATAGTAGTGGTAGTGATAATAGTAGTAGTAGTAGGGATAATAGTAGTGGTATTGATAATAGTAGTGGTAGTAAGGATAATAGTAGTGATTGTAGTAGTAGTAGTAGGGATAATAGTAGCAGGAGTGATAATAGTAGTAGTAGGGATAATAGTAGTAGTAGGGATAATAGTAGTGATTGTAGTAGTCGTGATAATAGTAGTGGTAGTGATAATAGTAGTAGTAGGGATAATAGTAGCAGGAGTGATAATAGTAGTAGTAGGGATAATAGTAGTAGTAGGGATAATAGTAGTAGTAGGGATAATAGTAGTGATTGTAGTAGTCGTGATAATAGTAGTGGTAGTGATAATAGTAGTAGTAGTGATAATAGTAGTAGTAGGGATAATAGTAGTAGTAGGGATAATAGTAGTAGTAGTGATAATAGTAGTAGTAGGGATAATAGTAGTAGTAGTGATAATAGTAGTAGTAGGGATAATAGTAGTAGTAGGGATAATAGTAGCAGGAGTGATAATAGTAGTAGTAGGGATAATAGTAGCAGGAGTGATAATAGTAGTAGTAGGGATAATAGTAGTAGTAGGGATAATAGTAGTAGTAGGGATAATAGTAGTAGTAGGGATAATAGTAGTGATTGTAGTAGTCGTGATAATAGTAGTGGTAGTGATAATAGTAGTAGTAGTGATAATAGTAGTAGTAGGGATAATAGTAGTAGTAGGGATAATAGTAGTAGTAGGGATAATAGTAGCAGGAGTGATAATAGTAGTAGTAGGGATAATAGTAGTAGTAGGGATAATAGTAGTGATTGTAGTAGTCGTGATAATAGTAGTGGTAGTGATAATAGTAGTAGTAGTGATAATAGTAGTAGTAGGGATAATAGTAGTGGTAGTGATAATAGTAGTAGTAGTGATAATAGTAGTAGTAGTAGTGGTAGGGATAATAGTAGTGGTATTGATAATAGTAGTGGTAGTAAGGATAATAGTAGTGATTGTAGTAGTAGTAGTAGGGATAATAGTAGCAGGAGTGATAATAGTAGTAGTAGGGATAATAGTAGTAGTAGGGATAATAGTAGTGATTGTAGTAGTCGTGATAATAGTAGTGGTAGTGATAATAGTAGTAGTAGTGATAATAGTAGTAGTAGGGATAATAGTAGCAGGAGTGATAATAGTAGTAGGAGTGATAATAGTAGTAGTAGGGATAATAGTAGTAGTAGGGATAATAGTAGTGATTGTAGTAGTCGTGATAATAGTAGTGGTAGTGATAATAGTAGTAGTAGTGATAATAGTAGTAGTAGGGATAATAGTAGTAGTAGGGATAATAGTAGTAGTAGTAGTAGGGATAATAGTAGTGATGGTAATAGTAGTGGTAGTGATAATAGTAGTGATGGTAATAGTAGTGGTAGTGATAATAGTAGTAGTAGGGATAATAGTAGTGGTAGTGATAATAGTAGTAGTAGTGGTAGGGATAATAGTAGTGGTATTGATAATAGTAGTGGTAGTAAGGATAATAGTAGTGATTGTAGTAGTAGTAGTAGGGATAATAGTAGCAGGAGTGATAATAGTAGTAGTAGGGATAATAGTAGTAGTAGGGATAATAGTAGTGATGTAATAGTAGTGTGATAATAGTAGTGGTAGTGATAATAGTAGTTGTAGTAGGGATAATAGTAGTGGTGGTAATAGTAGGGATAATAGTAGTGATGGTAATAGTGGTAGTGATAATAGTAGTTGTAGTAGGGATAATAGTAGTGGTGGTAATAGTAGGGATAATAGTGGTGATGGTAATAGTGGTAGTGATAATAGTAGTGGAAGTGATAATAGTAGTTGTAGTAGGGATAATTGCAGTGATGGTAATAGTAGTGGTAATAGTGATAATAGTAGTGGTAGTGATAATAGTAGTTGTAGTAGAGATAATAGTAGTGATGGCAATAGTAGTGGTAGTGATAATAGTAGTGATGGTAAGTAGTAGTAGTAGTAGTGATAGTGATAATAGTAGTATGGATAATAGTAGTGGTAGTGATAATAGTAGTAGTAGTAGTAGGGATAATAGTAGTGATGGTAATAGTAGTGGTAGTGATAATAGTAGTGATGGTAATAGTAGTGGTGATAATAGTAGTAGTAGGGATAATAGTAGTGGTAGTGATAATAGTAGTAGTAGTGGTAGGGATAATAGTAGTGGTATTGATAATAGTAGTGGTAGTAAGATAATAGTAGTGATTGTAGTAGTAGTAGTAGGGATAATAGTAGCAGGAGTGATAATAGTAGTAGTAGGGATAATAGTAGTAGTAGGGATAATAGTAGTGATAATAGTAGTAATAGTAGTGGTAGTGATAATAGTAGTAGTAGTGATAATAGTAGTAGTAGTAGTGGTAGGGATAATAGTAGTGGTATTGATAATAGTAGTGGTAGTAAGGATAATAGTAGTGATTGTAGTAGTAGTAGTAGGGATAATAGTAGTGGTGATAATAGTAGTAGTAGGATAATAGTAGTAGTAGGGATAATAGTAGTGATTGTAGTAGTAATAATAGTAGTGGTAGTGATAATAGTAGTAGTAGTGATAATAGTAGTAGTAGGGATAATAGTAGCAGGAGTATAATAGTAGTAGGAGTGATAATAGTAGTAGTAGGGATAATAGTAGTAGTAGGGATAATAGTAGTGATTGTAGTAGTAATAATAGTAGTGGTAGTGATAATAGTAGTAGTAGTGATAATAGTAGTAGTAGGGATAATAGTAGTAGTAGGGATAATAGTAGTAGTAGTAGTAGGGATAATAGTAGTGATGGTAATAGTAGTAGTAGTGATAATAGTAGTGATGGTAATAGTAGTGGTAGTGATAATAGTAGTAGTAGGGATAATAGTAGTGGTAGTGATAATAGTAGTAGTAGTGGTAGGGATAATAGTAGTGGTATTGATAATAGTAGTGGTAGTAAGGATAATAGTAGTGATTGTAGTAGTAGTAGTAGGGATAATAGTAGTGGTAGTGATAATAGTAGTAGTAGGGATAATAGTAGTAGTAGGGATAATAGTAGTGATTGTAGTAGTCGTGATAATAGTAGTGGTAGTGATAATAGTAGTAGTAGTAGGGATAATAGTAGTGGTGGTAATAGTAGGGATAATAGTAGTGATGGTAATAGTGGTAGTGATAATAGTAGTTGTAGTAGGGATAATAGTAGTGGTAGGTAATAGTAGTAATAGTGGTGATGGTAATAGTGGTAGTGATAATAGTAGTGGTAGTAGTTGTAGTAGGGATAATTGCAGTGATGGTAATAGTAGTGGTAATAGTGATAATAGTAGTGGTAGTGATAATAGTAGTTGTAGTAGAGATAATAGTAGTGATGGCAATAGTAGTGGTAGTGATAATAGTAGTGATGGTAATAGTAGTGGTAGTAGTGATAGTGATAATAGTAGTATGGATAATAGTAGTGGTAGTGATAATAGTAGTAGTAGTAGTAGGGATAATAGTAGTGATGGTAATAGTAGTGGTAGTGATAATAGTAGTGATGGTAATAGTAGTGGTAGTGATAATAGTAGTAGTAGGGATAATAGTAGTGGTAGTGATAATAGTAGTAGTAGTGGTAGGGATAATAGTAGTGGTAGTGATAATAGTAGTGGTAGTAAGATAATAGTAGTGATTAGTAGTAGTAGTAGGGGATAATAGTAGTAGTGATAATAGTAGTAGTAGGGATAATAGTAGTAGTAGGGATAATAGTAGTGATTGTAGTAGTGATAATAGTAGTGGTAGTGATAATAGTAGTAGTAGTGATAATAGTAGTAGTAGTAGTGGTAGGGATAATAGTAGTGGTATTGATAATAGTAGTGGTAGTATAGGATAATAGTAGTGATTGTAGTAGTAGTAGTAGGGATAATAGTAGCAGGGTAGTGATAATAGTAGTAGTAGGGATAATAGTAGTAGTAGGGATAATAGTAGTGATTGTTAGTGATGATAATAGTAGTGGTAGTGATAATAGTAGTAGTAGTGATAATAGTAGTAGTAGGGATAATAGTAGCAGGAGTGATAATAGTAGTAGGAGTGATAATAGTAGTAGTAGGGATAATAGTATTAGTAGGGATAATAGTAGTAGTAGGGATAATAGTAGTGATTGTAGTAGTCGTGATAATAGTAGTGGTAGTGATAATAGTAGTAGTAGTGATAATAGTAGTAGTAGGGATAATAGTAGTAGTAGGGATAATAGTAGTGATTGTAGTAGTCGTGATAATAGTAGTGGTAGTGATAATAGTAGTAGTAGTGATAATAGTAGTAGTAGGGATAATAGTAGCAGGAGTGATAATAGTAGCAGGAGTGATAATAGTAGTAGTAGGGATAATAGTAGTACTAGGGATAATAGTAGTGATTGTAGTAGTCGTGATAATAGTAGTGGTAGTGATAATAGTAGTAGTAGTGATAATAGTAGTAGTAGGGATAATAGTAGTGTAGGGATAATAGTAGTAGTAGTGATAATAGTAGTAGTAGGGATAATAGTAGTAGGAGTGATAATAGTAGTAGTAGGGATAATAGTAGTGGTAGGAGTGATAATAGTAGTAGTAGGGATAATAGTAGTAGTAGGGATAATAGTAGTAGTAGGGATAATAGTAGTGATTGTAGTAGTCGTGATAATAGTAGTGGTAGTGATAATAGTAGTAGTAGTGATAATAGTAGTAGTAGGGATAATAGTAGTAGTAGGGATAATAGTAGTAGTAGGGATAATAGTAGCAGGAGGGATAATAGTAGTAGTAGGGATAATAGTAGTAGTAGGGATAATAGTAGTAGTAGGGATAATAGTAGTGATTGTAGTAGTCGTGATAATAGTAGTGGTAGTGATAATAGTAGTAGTAGTGATAATAGTAGTAGTAGGGATAATAGTAGTGGTAGTGATAATAGTAGTAGTAGTGGTAGGGATAATAGTAGTGGTATTGATAATAGTAGTGGTAGTAAGGATAATAGTAGTGATTGTAGTAGTAGTAGTAGGGATAATAGTAGCAGGAGTGATAATAGTAGTAGTAGGGATAATAGTAGTAGTAGGGATAATAGTAGTGATTGTAGTAGTCGTGATAATAGTAGTGGTAGTGATAATAGTAGTTGTAGTAGGGATAATAGTAGTGGTGGTAATAGTAGGGATAATAGTGGTGATGGTAATAGTGGTAGTGATAATAGTAGTGGAAGTGATAATAGTAGTTGTAGTAGGGATAATTGCAGTGATGGTAATAGTAGTGGTAATAGTGATAATAGTAGTGGTAGTGATAATAGTAGTTGTAGTAGAGATAATAGTAGTGATGGCAATAGTAGTGGTAGTGATAATAGTAGTGATGGTAATAGTAGTAAGTAGTGAGTGATAATAGTAGTATGGATAATAGTAGTGGTAGTGATAATAGTAGTAGTAGTAGTAGGGATAATAGTAGTGATGGTAATAGTAGTGGTAGTGATAATAGTAGTGATGGTAATAGTAGTGGTAGTGATAATAGTAGTAGTAGGGATAATAGTAGTGGTAGTCATAATAGTAGTAGTAGTGGTAGGATAATAGTAGTGGTATTGATAATAGTAGTGGTAGTAAGGATAATAGTAGTGATTGTAATAGTAGTGATAATAGTAGTGTAGTAGTGATAATAGTAGTAGTAGGGATAATAGTAGTGATTGTAGTAGTAGTGATAATAGTAGTGGTAGTGATAATAGTAGTAGTAGTGATAATAGTAGTAGTAGTAGTGGTAGGGATAATAGTAGTGGTATTGATAATAGTAGTGGTAGTGATAATAATAGTAGTGATTGTAGTAGTAGTAGTAGGGATAATAGTAGTTGGAGTGATAATAGTAGTAGTAGGGATAATAGTAGTAGTAGGGATAATAGTAGTGATTGTAGTAGTCGTGATAATAGTAGTGGTAGTGATAATAGTAGTAGTAGTGATAATAGTAGTAGTAGGGATAATAGTAGTGGAGTGATAATAGTAGTAGGAGTGATAATAGTAGTAGTAGGGATAATAGTAGTAGTAGGGATAATAGTAGTAGTTATAATAGTAGTGATTGTAGTAGATAGTCGTGGATAATAGTAGTGGTAGTGATAATAGTAGTAGTAGTAGGGATAATAGTAGTGGTAGGGATAATAGTAGTAGTAGGGATAATAGTAGTGATTGTAGTGATGATAATAGTAGTGGTAGTGATAATAGTAGTAGTAGTGATAATAGTAGTAGTAGGATAATAGTAGTAGTAGGGATAATAGTAGTAGTAGGGATAATAGTAGTAGTAGGGATAATAGTAGCAGTAGGGATAATAGTAGCAGGAGTGATAATAGTAGTAGTAGGGATAATAGTAGCAGGAGTGATAATAGTAGTAGTAGGGATAATAGTAGTAGTAGGGATAATAGTAGTAGTAGGGATAATAGTAGTGATTGTAGTAGTCGTGATAATAGTAGTGGTAGTGATAATAGTAGTAGTAGTGATAATAGTAGTAGTAGGGATAATAGTAGTAGTAGGGATAATAGTAGTAGTAGGGATAATAGTAGTAGTAGGGATAATAGTAGTGATTGTAGTAGTGATAATAGTAGTGGTAGTGATAATAGTAGTAGTAGTGATAATAGTAGTAGTAGTTGGATAATAGTAGTGTAGTGATAATAGTAGTAGTAGGGATAATAGTAGTAGTAGGGATAATAGTAGTAGTAGGATAATAGTAGTGTAGGGATAATAGTAGTGGTAGTGATAATAGTAGTAGTAGGATAATAGTAGTGGAGTGAATAATAGTAGTAGTAGGGATAATAGTAGTAGTAGGGATAATAGTAGTAGTAGGGATAATAGTAGTGATTGTAGTAGTCGTGATAATAGTAGTGGTAGTGATAATAGTAGTAGTAGTGATAATAGTAGTAGTAGGGATAATAGTAGTAGTAGGGATAATAGTAGTAGTAGGGATAATAGTAGTAGTAGGGATAATAGTAGTGATTGTAGTAGTCGTGATAATAGTAGTGGTAGTGATAATAGTAGTAGTAGTGATAATAGTAGTAGTAGGGATAATAGTAGTAGTAGGGATAATAGTAGTGGTGGTAATAGTAGTAGTAGTGATAATAGTAGTGGTGGTAATAGTAGTAGTAGTGATAATAGTAGTGGTGTGATAATAGTAGTAGTAGTGATAATAGTAGTAGTAGTGGTAATAGTAGTGTAGGTGATAATAGTAGTGGTGGTAATAGTAGTAGTAGTGATAATAGTAGTGGTGGTAATAGTAGTAGTAGTAAGGGTAATAGTAGTGGTGGTAATAGTAGTAGTAGGGATAATAGTAGTGGTGGTAATAGTAGTGGTAGTAATAATAGTAGTGGTAATAGTAGTAGTGGTGGTGATAATAGTAGTAATAATAGTAGTGGTAATAATAGTGGTGGTGATAATAGTCGTGGTAGTGATAATAGTAGTAGTGATAATAGTAGTGGTAGTGATAATAGTAGTAGTAGTGGTGATAATAGTAGTGGTAGGGGTAATAGTAGTAGTAGGATAATAGTAGTAGTAGTGATAATAGTAGTGGTAGTAATAGTAGTGATAATAGTAGTGGTGGTAATAGTAGTAGTAGTGATAATAGTAGTGGTGGTAATAGTATGGTAGTGATAATAGTAGTGGTCATAATAGTAGTAGTAGTGAGGGTAATAGTAGTGGTGGTCCCATAGTAGTAGTAGTGATAATAGTAGTGGTGGTAATAGCTGTGATAACAGTTTAGATTAGTTTACAGGAAGGTCCTAGTAAAAGGAGTAAATCATTATATTTGGCCAGGGTATGGGCTCAAACCAGAACCTCTCCTACAGTATTTATGGTCTTGTTTTGTCATCAGAAGGCGCAGGGTAGAGCTTGTGCTGCCCCACAGCAACAAAACAGTTACATCCCTCATGGGCTCACACACCAGAGGGGAAACAGGTGATATGACAAATGCCATGTGCTACCACCTACCACAACCACCACTACAACTACCACCACCACAACTAAGACCCACCACTATGACTACCACCACATCTACTACGACTACCACCACCACTACTACCACCACCATGACTACCACCACTAGTACTGACAACCACACTACCACCAGTCCAGTACTACCACCACCACTAGTGCATTAACCACTTTCCATGAATTACATTATGTACAGAGTAATGAAAAGAAACAATGTAATTAAATTGATATAGGAATGTAATTCTCTCTAGGACTTACTTATTATGACTTGTTTTCTCAGGTCAAGTACTAGGTCTAATTAAATAAATAAAAACCCAGCCCCATGTTTACAACAAGCAATGCAACCCTGGATGTCAAGTGGTTGTGGAAATGTGACCCTTCTCTTTTAGGTTTAAGGCTATAAGAGTCCCTTACATATACACTTCTTTGTTCTCCCTGTATAGTCAATAGTGTTTGATCGAGGGCAGTGTTGTGTACATTATTGTTGCTACACGGAGCTCTTTCTTCCCCACACCCACTGTTTCCCCTGTGGCTCGCCCAGGCCCTAAGGAGAGTGCAGGGCAGCCTAAAGAGAGAGGGCGAAGGACTAACACCCGCAATACATGGAGATGACTTGCAGCTGCTGATGACTGCCTCTCCACACTCTCTCTATCCTTTAACAGCCCTTCCTCCTCCTCTGTAGCAGATAGCTCTCTTACATCACTCCTCCTCCCCGCCTCACACACACACACACAGATGTAATAGCTGCACCGAAAATAATAACAAACCCTGGCCCCCGCCACTCACACACTTCCTCTCTCTCAAGCTCGAACATGCTCCTCCCACCCAAGAGGAAGGGAAAAAGAGAGAGAAAACCAAAACAGTGTTGTAGCAGCAGAGCAGCAACAAACAGATGATCAGAGGAGATGGCTGGGTTCAGTATGCACGTCAACACTGCATGCTCACAGCACAGCCTCCATGTGGTAAACATTACATTTCCAGCTCACCGCTCCAGGGCTTTTACTGGTCAGTTGAAGCAGAAATGGTTTCATGCACGGACCACATGATCACTATAGTCGTTAGGGAATAGCATTGCGTAAATTGGCTTGAGCCAGGGACAGGGGCCAGCCTTGTGCCATTGCTATAATCGTGGTTAAATTTTCGAGCTATTTCTCTGGGACATCAGTTGTCATGCAATACATGTTGAAACAAATATTGAAAAGAATTCATATGTTGCACTAAAAAGCATGGTGCCAGTCCATGTGGCAGTAGATCTTAAGTAAGTTTACCCTAAAAGGCAGTGTTGAAAACCAATAAGCACCGTGGAGTAGTACAGCAGGATGTAGACTTTACTACTCAGGAGCAATAACTCCAGTGATGTCACTCTGCCAGACACAGCTGTACTACTATGCCCATGGCTGTCCTGTCCTGTTGGTGAATCTGTCCCTCTGTCCGTCTGACTGAAGAGGAGGAGCAGACTGGCCTGGTCACTGACGCTGCAGCCATGCCGTAAATTAGCTCCCTGAACACACTGACAGAATGTAAAACATGCCTTAAGCCTTTTTTCTTTTTTAAGGGGAACAAAATACACTTACCATCTGGTGGTGGTGACTAGGGATGTTGGCCTCCTGGAAAAAGGAGCTTAAGGCTGTCTGTGGAGGGAGAGAGAGAGACAGAATGAGGGGAAGAGAGGAAATTATCTGTGAGAACATTGTGAGCACTTGAACTGCCATTTGGGGTAGGGTGGGCATTTGACCTTTGAGTGTTCAAGTACTCGCATTATTTTTCTGAATATTTGTGGAAAAAAATACTTTTAGAACACAAGTCCCACACTGGAAAAAACGTGTGCAGTTAGCTATGCCAACAGTGCGCAACAAAGCGTAATTTATCAGAAGATAAGATAACAAATCCTAATTGCTAAATTGCCTCATATATACACTGAGTGCACAAAAACATTAAGAATACTTTTCTAATATTGAGTTGCGAATGACCCCCAACCCCCACCCCTTTGCCCTCAGAACAGCCTCAATTCATCGGGGCATGGACTCTACAAGGTGCGGAAAGTGTTCCACAGGGAAGATGGCCCATGTCTCCAATGCTTCCCACAGTTGTGTCCAGTTGGCTGGATGTCCTTTGGGTGGTAGACTATTCTTGATACACAGAAAACTGTTGAACATGTAAAAACCCACCAGCGTTGCAGTTCTTGACACAAACCATCTCAATTTTCTCCGGGCTTAAAAAAAGCTTATTTAACATGCCTCCTCCCCTTCATCTACACTGATTGAAGTGGATTTAACAGGTGATATCAATTAGGGATCATAGCATTCATCTGGTCAGAGCAGGTGTTCATAATGTTTTGTACACTCAGTAAATATTCAATCAATTAAAAAACAAGTGCTATTTAAGATACATTTACTGAACCTGTAATATCAACTGGTTGTATTATTATATATTGGAACTCAATCTTCAAAAGATAGTAACCTCCAGTGTGGCACTTTCTTGTAGAAGCCTATAAACTGTGCAATGGCATAGCCTTGTTTTGTTAAATTAGCAGACAAGACTTTTATTTCCCGAGCCCTTATCAGTCAAGACACATCTATTTTATAGTAGCAGTTAAGAGTGTTGGGCCAGTAACCGAAAGGTTGCTGGTTTGAATCGAGCTGACTTGGTGAAAAAAAAATCTGTTGATGTACCCATGAGCAAGACACTTAACCTAATTGCTCTGGATAAGAGCATCTGCTAAATGACAAAAATAAAATGTAACATAACAGAATAAAATAGAACCGAATAGTGTGAAAGTGATGCACATCTGATCATTTAAACTGAGTTACAAACCAAAATATGTATTTTTCTTTTGGATATAGACTGTTGTCTAGTTTATTCTGCCTGTTCTCTGGAATTTGACCATGACATCTGTTTGGTGAGTAGGCCTAGGCTTAATGATGCTGGTGAAAATACGCTCGGTCTTTCTCAAACTAATGCTTTAGCATATTTCAGAGTAGAATCTGAAATATGTTTATGGGGGAGGGGAGGGGGGGTATATTTAGCCAAGGCTAACCAATCCTAAAATGGCACTAGCAGTTCACAAAGTGGGGTTGTCACTAGCCAAAGGTCAGGCTTTCGAGTGGCGCAGCGGTTTAATTAAGGCACTGCATCTCAATGCTAGAGGTGTCACTACAGACCTTGGTTTGATTCCAGGCTGTATCACAACCGGCTGTGATTTGGGAGTCCCATAGGGCGGTGCACAATTGGCACAACGTCGTCCGGGTAAGGCCATCATTGTAAATAAGAATTTGTTCTTAACTGACTTGCCTAGTTAAATAAAAAATAAACTAAACTCTCTTCTTGTTTTTAAACCTAACCTGCCTAACCTTAAGACCAAAAAGCTATTTTTTTGTTTTCATGAATTGTTCAGTACAGTCAATTTTGACTTTGTGGTAACTAGTGACAACCGCAATGTAGCATATTAAAGCGGAAAATGACGCGATTATTACAAAATTGCAGGACATTGTTGGAACACATATTTCCCTACTTCAGTCAACCAGTCCATTTTGAATTTGTGATAAAACTGATGTCATTTGGCAAGGAATGTAGCTTGTGTATCCCATCAGTTAGACATGTATTTCTGTAGGCCTAACGGGAGCTTGTGTGTGCACTCATCACGCGTGTCTAGAGGGAGCGGGTCAGAACACAACTGAGTGAGTGAGACAAGGAGGGTAAAGGGAATTTAGGGAGCAGAACTTTGTAATGCTTGGCTCGGTTTCTTTTTTGTTGTGTTACGCAAATGCACATGCACAAATCTAACATTATAAAGAAATCCCCCTTCAAAATATTGGACCAAATAGTTCTACAGTATAAAAAAATTATAATCTCTGGTTAAATATTGAGTTTTGACGTCCGTTCCAGTACTCATGCCCATCTTTAGTTTGCGGACCACAAAACAGTAGTGACACATTTCACCTTCCAATCCGCTCACTGTGGAGAGTCTGACCCCATCCCCCTCTGCTAACATCGGCCTATGGGTCAGTTGGTACAAGTAGATCACATGACTCTGGGGTTAAAACTATTATCCTCCACTGTCTAAAACAGGGTTTGTAAACCACGCGGAGAGAGGCAGTGGCAGACAGGCTAATGGCTCAGTGAGAATGTACACACTACACAGGCTTGTTTAAAATGATAATTAGCATGGAAAAGAAAATCGCTAGTAGTCTAGTACTGTTCCTTTACCTAAAACTAGTGTTTACAACTCAGTGACATGTAAACAGTTTAGGCTATATAAACTACCGTGAATAGGGTATGTGCTTTATTCTCAGGGACAATTCATAGGCCACAACAAAACCTAGTTTGTGACAGCCTTCCTCTGACGGGCTATGAGGAAACACAATGTAAACAAGTAGTCCTACTTTCAGTTGCTGCCCTTGAACACAAACAAGGAAGTCCATAGGCTACTTCTATTGTTTCACTCTGTTGTGAACACAAAAGCCAGGCTAGTAAGGACACCATGGTCCGGAAACAAAAATACACTGATACCAAAACATATCCTTAGTAGTTTATCAGATTTTATTGCAAGATACCGGTTTTATGGTTCACGTAGTCTGACTGGCCCATGATTCATGTTCTTTTTAAGAGGTGGAAAATTGACAAATGCTGTGTCATTCCTTCGTATACAAATCGCCTCATATGAATGTGTCTTAGTAACTGGATTAAAATAATTGCATGCAGCCTACTACTAAAATGACAGCATGTCTAGCTAAATCTTAGTCCTTAGTGCCTTGCCTGGCCTCCATTTCCTTTCACTAGAATCTCTCTTTATGAACACTTCAATGAATGTGTGGTTTCCCCTCACGGCTGAAGCCAGCCCCTCCCCCACAAACCATGCTCTGTGGTTGTTTGACAACAGCAGCAGCAGTGCAGGAATGTATGCTGCTCAACGTGACACACATATCAACATGAATGTGCTGCACTGCCATTGTCTACCAGGCTGCTGGGATCACACTGTTCTTTGTCTATTTATGTTTTTTAATGTGTGTTTCTGTGTACATCCAAGACCATCAACAACGGTTCCGTTTCACACACAAATAATGTAGGTTACAAACACACAGTGCAACACCATATCTAAAAGCATCGGCATAAAGGTTTCAGTACTACTCATGGGCTTTAAGTGAGAGCATCCATTACCTGACGGAGCAGAGAACCTAGCAATGGAGCAGAGAACCTAGCAATGGAGCAGAGAGGAGTCATGACAGTGTTGCTTATGTAACATGACTGACAGAACACTGCAATGAAGCCTAGCACTAGGCCTATATAAAAGCAGAAGAATTTAACAGGTGTCTAAATGAGGGCACAGCAAACAATAACAAAAAAACATATTTTAAAAAACAGCCTGAAATAGGATAAATATAGGTGAACACAAAAAATAATACTTAGGGTGATACGGAAGAGTGCAGAAGAAAAAAAGTACATGAATAATGGTGTAGTAGCAGGGATAATGAGGCTGAGTGGGGCTGTGCCCTGAGGGAGTGAGAGTACCGAACATGCCCATGGACACAGCCTGCCCTGGAGCCAGGAGCCATGAGTAGACATGACGACACAGCCTGCTCTGCAGCCAGGAGCCATGAGCAGACACGACGACACAGCCTGCTCTGTAGCCAGGAGCCATGAGCAGACACGACGACACAGCCTGCTCTGTAGCCAGGAGCCATGAGCAGACACGACGACACAGCCTGCTCTGTAGCCAGGAGCCATGAGCAGACACGAACACAGCCTGCTCTGTAGCCAGGAGCCATGAGCAGACACGACGACACAGCCTGCTCTGTAGCCAGGAGCCATGAGTAGACATGATGACACAGCCTGCTCTGCAGCCAGGAGCCATGAGCAGACACGACGACACAGCCTGCTCTGTAGCCAGGAGCCATGAGTAGACATGACGACACAGCCTGCTCTGCAGCCAGGAGCCATGAGCAGACACGACGACACAGCCTGCTCTACAGCCAGGAGCAGACACAGCCTGCTCTGCAGCCAGGAGCCATGAGTAGACACGACGACACAGCCTGCTCTGCAGCCAGGAGCCATGAGTAGACACGACGACACAGCCTGCTCTGCAGCCAGGAGCCATGAGTAGACACGACGACACAGCCTGCTCTGCAGCCAGGAGCCATGAGTAGACAGCCTGCTCTGCAGCCAGGAGCCATGAGTAGACACAGCCTGCTCTGCAGCCAGGAGCCATGAGTAGACATGATGACACAGCCTGCTCTGCAGCCAGGAGCCATGAGCAGACACGACGACACAGCCTGCTCTGTAGCCAGGAGCAGCCCAATGAGAGGGACATTATACTGACATCATAGAAAGATGACTAGCCACAAAGACAATCAATTAACCAATAAAGGCTAATATTTTGAGATTGTATTATACATAAATATGTTATATAGAGAGACTCTACATATACACTATATACAATATGTATACACAATATATACACAGAGAGCACTAAACATTAGGAACATCTTCCTAATACTGAGTTGCACCCCCTTTTCCCTCAGAATAGCCTCAATTCATTGGGGCGTGGACTCTACAAGGTGTCGAAAGCATTCCACAGGGATGCTGGTCCATGTTGACTCCAATGCCTCCTACAGTTGTGTCAAGTTGGCTGGATGTCCTTTGGGTGGTGGACCATTCCTGATACACACAGGAAACTATTGAGGATGAAAAACCCAGCCGCATTGCAGACACACTTAAACCGGTGTGCCTGGCACCTACTACCTTACCCCATTCAAAGGCACTTAAATATTTTGTCTTGCCCATTCACCCTCTGAATGGCACACATGCACAATCTCTCACTTGTCTCAAGGCTTAAAAATCCTTCTTTAACCTGTCTCCTCCACTTCATCTACACTGATTGAAGTAACAAGTAACATTAATAAGGGATCATAGCTTTCGCCTGGCCAATCTGTCATGGAAAGAGCAGGTGTTCCTAATATTTTGACCCTCCATTCCTTAGCCAACAGCACCTGGGGGAGCTCAGCCCAGCCATAAGTAACTAGCCCTTTGACCTTGAGCCGGACAGGTTGCCCAGAGGAGGCTAAGTTGTCTCTGCAATGCATCTGCTCCAATCAAGCTACAGGCTGACTCTGCTCTCAGAAGCTTGGGAGGAGCTGAGCAGCCTCCTCAGCCCCTTCAAACCACCTGGCCCAGCCACTTCTGCCTGCACGTAAGCACTAACAAAAGCTTGGCCATTAGACAGAGCGGAGGTGTGTTTGGGAAACCATCTGGAAGCAGAGGCCTGAAGCCTCAGATCTTCTCAACATCTCTCTGTTGTCCATACTTAGGGCCCTGTTGAATATTTCAAACCAGTGGCCTTGCATACTTTTCATTATACATTACTCTAGGGTGTGCTTCAACATGAACTGGATTTTTCTTTCATATCATGTAGTGAATGATTTATTCACTAAAAACGTATGTTACTATTACGCTCATTCAAATTACAATTCCACCTTGCTGCTCTGGCTGAAGCCATGATTGAAAAGGGTCACGCTGTGTGTCAGCTTAGAAGAAACGCCTGCTCATACGGTGCGCATCTCTGAGCCAGGACTAGGAGTACTGGATATGAACAACTGGAAGGATAAGGCACCGTAATCTGCCTAAAGATAGATATCCCCTATGAATACTCCTGGACAAGAGTACGGTCAATCCAGGAGGTCCGCTGTGTCACCTTTCCCTAACATTGTTCAACAAGCAATCATAAACACAATGTTCTTTAAATGTGTGTTGTGAGTGTGTTTATTGGTGCACTACTCTTACGCAGCCAAATATGGAAAGTAATAACTAGTAGAAGCTTGTTCCAAAATTGGAAGTGTGTTTTGAAATCATACCAGTTGGGACTGAGCTATGAATTGCTTTGTGTGCTAGCTATGTAACATACATGCTATTACACTAAATAGCCTAAACATTTTCAGAGCAGTGGCAATATTCAAAAAACAAAGGCAAAGTTTGAGACACCTTTTACTTACTACAACAATGGGGTCTGGACAGGAAGAGCCTCTGCGTGTTTGGTGGTGTCAAGTCAAAAATGTAAACAAAGTTTAACCTTATGGATTCAAAAACCTCAACCAGGTATTTTCTTTCTGGACACACCTATTCAGACGCTCTCTGGATGACTAGTTAGTTAGTTAACAAAAGCCGGTTGCACTATTACTGTATCTAGCTAAATTAGACGTTAGAGATTGATTATGTTCAAATGGCATTGAAAGAAATCTGATCACACTACTATCAACTGCAACCATGGCTAGTTAGATAATGCAAATGTAATATTGAATAGGGTCAAAATGAAAAACCTACCATAAAATAACCAACGTAACCAATACATATATCAAAACAATAACGTTAGCAGCATCAATTTCCCATCTAGTTAACGTTAATTAGCGTGAACAGTCAAAGTAGAAATTCGATTGGCAAACACCGCATTTCCTAATGTTAGACCAGGTCTTCCGGATTATCCGTCGTATGACTGGGTTTATTTACATGGTTGTAAAATAAAAAAAAATCGCCATTCTCTAATTTCGGAGAGCTTCTCATTATTTGCCTTTGTTAGCTAGCTACAGTGGCTAGTTAGCTGCATCGCTATGAAACCAACATATAAACACACACATCGCATACCTCGAATTGCCAGTGAGCCGCTTGAAGAAGCGGCTTCGCTTGATCAGCAGCACAACCAGCAGTCAAAACAAACTGGTTGATCATCACTTGATGCCTGAGTTCGTCCATATTCACCGACATAACCGCTCTTCACCCCACCTCAGTTATTTTATCGTTGAAACCTAGGAAAACAAAGCCTCCTTTTTTTCTTCGAAATGTCGAAATCAATCGCTCAAACCTGACCCTCCTTACCACGCTCTACCCTCGCCTTCCAGTAACAACAAATATGTCCATGTCATCACCAACAACAAAGCCAAGCACAACAGCTGATTGGATAAAACAAGTCAGCAAGATTGTACGGGCTGGTACACCATTGGCTATCACACGAGCCAGTAAGCCGTTGGAGTAAAGCAATTGCAGGGTACATATATTCATGGATTGGATACCAGAGGATGAGTAAATCACACCTATTGGCTTATTTCTATAAGAAGGTATATGAGGGTCGTTCAATAATTGGTCAATTTAGAGATAACGTATTGAAAAGGTCCAGGTTTGGTATTTCTATTGTAAATATTTACAGCAACGTTATGATGGCTGTCTTTGTGCCAGACCAAACAGTCAGAGACATATTGTACTGGTTACAATATAGGCACGTTTCAAATTCTGTACATTTTATCATAATAACAGTCAGTAGTCGATAATATAACAGCTTATGGACGGTGAGCAAAGCCTACTGTTCATACTTTTTTTCACAAACAGAAAATACATCGATAATAATAAATGTGCTGTGCTTTCAGCGAGTCTTTGAATAGCTGATACTATGTTATGAGACAGCATGTACAGAAGAAAAGTGTATTCATTTCTGTCTGCATTGGTGATCAAACACGTTCCGTGTGTTATTCTCTGTGATTATCTCTGAGTACTATCCACTAGGCAGTGGGACGTCAAACTCCCTCCCTGCAAGACTGAATAATTCAGCTGAGGTGTAGGTCTACAGTATATTAAAGGTGAAAGCGTGACAGAGAAGACTATCTATTATGTATTGGAGGTGGGTGGATATTAATAATTAGATTGGAGACTACCCACACAACTCTTCAAACAGTCAATTATTACAATTAGTTAATTTATGGGTTCAAAATCTATCATCTGAAATCGGTTGTAAATAGGGGCCCCCAAAGGTTCCCAGAGGATCTCAAATCCCACCTTTTCTCTATTCTTTCTGACTTTTTTTGGCATCGCAACATCGCACTCCATCATTTACTTTAATACGTTGTCTGTGTATTTTAAATAGGCTCCCAAATGACATGCATTTTGGCCCATTTATTTTGAGACTGATGAGTAAATTCACTTTACTAATTATTGGAGATGTTTTCATTCCAAATAATAGCATTTGGAATAAGGCTTTGGAAACATGTTCTTTCCGATGGAAAGATAGCTCTGGGAATAGTGACCTCATCTTCCAGAATGGTCTAATGAACTATTCAAGGAAATAATTTATGAGATTTTTGTTGGTCAGTTATGAGCATCTGTTGGGTGTTTATCGTGATGACTTTCAACAAATATTTCCCAAGCTTTAAACATCCCAAGGAGCACTGTGCAAGAAATAATATTGAAATGGAAGGAGTATCAGACCACTGCAAATCTACCAAGACCTGGCTGTCCCTCTAAACTTTCAGCTCATACAAGGAGAAGACTGATCAGAGATGCAGCCAAGAGGCCCATGATCACTCTGGATGAACTGCAGAGATCTACAGCTGAGGTGGGAGACTCTGTCCATAGGACAACAATCAGTCGTATATTGCACAAATCTGGTCTTTATGGAAGAGTGGCAAGAAGAAAGCCATTTCTTAAAGATATCCATAAAAAGTGTCATTTAAAGTTTGCCACAAGCCACCTGGGAGACACACCAAACATGTGGAAGAAGGTGCTCTGGTCAGATGAAACCAAAATTGAACTTTCTGGCAACAATGCAAAACGTTATGTTTGGCGTAAAAGCAACACAGCTCATCACCCTGAACACACCATCCCCACTGTCAAACATGGTGGTGGCAGCATCATGGTTTGGGCCTGCTTTTCTTGAGCAGGGACAGGGAAGATGGTTAAAATTGATGGGAAGATGGATGAATGTCAGTCTCTCGATGTGCAAAACTGATAGAGACATAGCCCAAGCGACTTACAGCTGTAATCGCAGCAAAAGGTGGCGCTACAAAGTATTAACTTAAGGGGGCTGAATAATTTTGCATGCCCAATTTTTCAGTTTTTGATTTGTTAAAAAAGTTTGAAATATCCAATAAATGTCGTTCCACTTCATGATTGTGTCCCACTTGTTGTTGATTCTTCACAAAAAATAATACAGTTTTATATCTTTATGTTTGAAGCCTGAAATGTGGCAAAAGGTCGCAAAGTTCAAAGGGGCCGAATACTTTCACAAGGCACTGTATATTCTGTATAACTGTATTACTCACACTGCAGGGAGACATAACCTAAATTGTTATTGTCTCATGCAGATCACCATCTGCTTTCAGATACCAGGACCGTAGGTTCTCCCAAAACACAGAGTAAAGGGGGTGGAGCCATACTTTCATTGGTCAATGATTAACATGATCTTGACAGAGTGGACTTTGTTTTCAGAGATACTCAGGGATACTTGCTTGTTTTCTTGCCCACGTGTTGACCTCCATCTTGGTTCCCCCCCACCAACCTGAGTCTGTGACTCACGAGTCAGTCACCATCTTCCTTTTGGGTCTCTGTCAGAGCTATGAATGCTGGTTCAGTGTGTAAGTAGCACACTGCCAGGGTTTCCTGGAAAAGCCCCTTCACTATAGCTTTAGGGCCCACTGGAAACACTGAATAAACTCTGTGTATAACAGGCAGGGGTTTTGATAAATATATATACAGTACCAGTCAAAAGTTTGGCCACACCTACTCATTCAAGGGTTTTTCTTTATTTCTACTATTTTCTACATTGTAGAATAATAGGGAAGACATCAAAAATATGAAATAACACATGTAGTAACCAAAACATATATTTTATATTCTTCATATTTTATATTCTTCAAAGCAGCCACTGATGACAGCTTTGCACACTCTTGACATTATGTGTAACCTTTATTTAACTAGTTAAGTCAGTTATGAACCATTTCTTATATACAATGACGGCCTACCCCGGACAAAACTGGGCCAATTGTGTGCCGCCCTACTCCCAATCATGGCCAGATGCAGCCTGGATTCAAACCAGGTACTGCCTCTTGCACTGAGATGCAGTATCTTAGACCACTGCGCCATTCAGGAGCCCAATTATCTCAACCAGCTTCACCTGGAATGCTTATCTAACAGTCTTGAAGGAGTTCCCACATATGCTGAGCACTTATTGGCTGCTTTTCCTTCACTCTGCGGTCCAACTCATCCTAAACAATCTCAATTGGGATGAGGTCGGGTGATTGTGGAGGCCAGGTCATCTGATGCAGCACTCCATCACTCTTCTTCTTGTTCAAATAGTCCTTACACATCCTGGAGGTGTGTTGGGTCATTGTCCTGTTGAAAACAAATGATAGTCCCACTAAGAGCAAACCAGATGGGATGGCGTATTGCTGCAGAATGCTGTGGTAGCCATGCTGGTTAAGTGTGCCTTGAATTCTAACATTCTAAATAAATCACAGTGTCACCACCAAAGCACCCCCACACCATCACAACTCCTTGGGAACAACACATGTGGAGATCGTCTGTTCACCTGGCCTGATTCATGCAGTCTCCACTGAACAGCTGATGTTGAGATGTGTCTGTTACTAGCATTTATTTGGGCTGCAATTTCTGAGGTTGGTAACTGTAATGAACTTATCCTCTGCAGCAGAGGTAACTCTGGATCTTCCTTTCATGTGGCGGTCCTCATGCTAGCCAGTTTCATCATAACGCTTGATGGTTTTTGCGACTGCACTTGAAGAAACTTTCAAAGTTCTAGACATTTTCTGGATTGAATGGCCTTCATGTCTTAAAGTAATGATGGACTGTCATTTCACTTTTCTTATTTGAGCTGTTCTTGCCATAACTGTCATTTCACTTTTCTTATTTGAGCTGTTCTTGCCATAATTTGGACTTGGTCTTTTACCAAATAGGGCTATCTTCTGTATACCACCCCTACCTTGTCATAACACAACTGATTGGCTCAAACGCATTAAGAAGGAAAGAAATTCCACAAATTAACTTTGGCACACCTGTTAATTTAAATGCATTCCAGGTGACTACCTCATGAAGCTTGTTGAAAATGCCAAGAGTGTGCAAAGCTGTCATCAAGGCAAAGGGTGGCTACTTTGAAGAATCTCAGATATAAAATATATTTTGATTTGTTTAACACTTTTTAGGTTAGCCGTTTGAGATTCTACATTATTCTATATGTGTAATTTCATAGTTTTGATGTCCACTATTATTCTACAATGTAGAAAATAGTAAAAAAATAAAGAAAACCCCTTGAATGAGTAGGTGTGTCCAAACTTTTGTCTGGTAGAGTATGTTAATCTACTATAGTAGATTGACTTCGGAAAGTATTCAGTCCCCTTGACTTTTTCCACATTGTTTTATGTTATGGCCTTATTCTAAAATTGCTTAAATTGTGTTTTTCCTCTCATCAATCTACACACAATACCCCAAAATGATAAAGAAAAAGCAGGTTTTCAGAAATGTTTGCCAATTTATTAAAATAAAAAAAACGGAAATATCACATTTACATAAGTATTCTACCCGTTACTCAGTACTTTGTTGAAGCACTTTTGGCAACGATTACAGCATCGAGTCTTCTTAGGTTAAATGCTACAAGCTTGGCACATCTGTATTTGGGGAGTTTCTCCCATTCTTCTCTGAAGATCCTGTCAAGCTCCGTCAGGTTGGATCGGGAGCAGTGCTGCACAGCTATTTTCAGGTCTCTCCAGAGATGTTCGATCGGGTTCAAGTCCGGGGCTTTGGCTGAGCCACTCAAGGACATTCAGAGATTTGTCCTGAAGCCACTCTTGCATTGTCTTGGCTGTGTGCATAGAGTTGTTGTCCTGTTGGAAGGTAAACCTTCGCCCAAGTCTGTGGTTCCTGAGCTCTCTGGAGTAGGTTTTCATCATGGATCTCTCTGTACTTTGCTCTGTTTATCTTTGCCTCGATCCTGATTAGACTCCCATCCCTGTCGCTGAAAAACAACTCCACAGCAGGATGCTGCCACCACCATGCTTCACCGTATAAATGGTGCCAGGTTTCCTCCAGACATGGCGCTTGGCATTCAGGACAAAGAGTTCAATCTTGGTTTCATCAGACCAGATAATCTTGTTTCTCATTGTCTGAGAGTCTTTAGGTGCCTTTTGGAAAACTCCAAGTGGGCTGACATGTGCCTTTTACTGAGGAGTGGATTCCGTCTGGCCACTCTACCATAAAGGCCTGATTAGTGGAGTGCTGCTTGTCCTTCTAAAAGGTTCTCCCATCTGCACAAAGGAACAATTAGAGCGCTGTCAGAGTGAGCTTTGGGTTCTTGTTCACCTCCCTGACCAAGGTCCCTTCTCCCCCGATTGTTCAGTTTGGCTGGGCAGCCAGCTCTTGGAAGAGTCTTGGTGGTTCCAAACTTCTTCCATTTAAGAATGATGGAGGCCACTGTGTTCTTGGGGACCTTCAATGCTGCAGACATTTTTGGTACCCTTCCCCAGATCTGTGCCTCAACACAATCCTGTCTCTGAGTTCTACGGACAATTCCTTCGACCTCATGTCCTCAGGTTTTTGCTCTGACATGCACTGTCAACTGTGGGACCTTGTATAGACAGGCGTGTGCCATTCCAAATCATGTCCAATCAATTGAATTTACCAAAGGTGGACTCTAATGAAGTTGTAGAAACATCTCAAGGATGATCAATGGAAGCAGGATGCACCTGAGCTCAATTTCGATTCTCATAGCAAAGGTTCTGAATGCTTATGTAAATAAGGTATTTCTGTTTTTTAGATTTAATACATTTGCAAAATGTATAAAAACTTTTTCATTTGTCATTATGGGGTATTGGGTGTAGATTGCTAATGTTTTTAAAAATATTTAATCCATTTTAGAAAACAGCTTTAACAAAACATTTTTGAGGAAAAGTCAAGGGTTCTGAATACTTTCCGAGGGCACTGTATTTGATGTATATTTTGTTTTTTGATTTTGTTGAGAACACTTTTTTTTCAGAACACAAATTATTACACTACACAAATACATATTTTGAGGATTTAAAGAAAGTACATCAAACTATTTAATAATTGTGAAATTTCATATTTGTTCAAAAATCTCCATTGGGCAGTTGTTCTCCTTGGAGAAAAGAGATACACTGTAATTTGCTATGATTTAGCGCCATCTCCTGTCAATGGAAACGCATTGTCACAAACCCTAACTTTTGCCTGAATAAAGTTCGAGGAGAGAAGTTTATTTTGTGATGTGCTGCAAGTCATTCTTATACAGGGGGATTAAACATTCAATATCTCAGATGTTGATCATGTTTGAGTAATGAAAATGTCTAAAACCTGTATGAATTCAAAAAATCTGTGACCTATGCATATTTATTTTGTGTGTCTTTGTCCATAGGTGGCTGTTTACTAAACTCATATGCATCAGGTTTAGTTTCCCAATAATTCACTTTTTGTTACAGTTTATCTTGTTTGAGTCTGATGATTGATGATAGCAATAAAGACTGTAGTTGTGCTGAGGTTTGTTGGGTATTCCCCAGCTTTGTCCAGCTGTGACTCTGCCAAATTCATTGGTGTCTAATCTCTGCCCCTTCCTATTTCCCAGACAGACCTCAACTCATCTCCCTGTCAGCATTACTGTGATTGGCTGCTCGCTATTCTGACCTCTGACTTCTCCTCAAGGTGGGCAGAGGAGGAGGGCCGGGGGCTGGTTCAGAATCTGACATGAACAATCAGGTCTGGTCAGAACACCAGCCCTACAGGGCCCAACAATGGACTGTGGATTTCACGGTTGAGTGGCAAAAAGGGCTGACTGGTACTAAGAGGAAAGTACTCGGGGAACTGGCCCTGATCCTATCCTCCATCACTCTCTCTCTCTCTTTGTCAGACTGGAGTGATCTCGCTGATTGGTCTGTTGTTTTTTTCCTTGTCTGCCCTCCCAAAACTTGGTAGAGAGTGCTAGGTACACGAGAGTTTTGCCCTTGGTGTAGGCTACATGTATGGTACAATTTTTTGTAGTAATTTTTGCCATATGACGGCAACAAGTTATGATGATGGAGGATTATAAAATCGTAACTGGTTATGATTGAATGAATTAGCGCCCCTGCGATAGGGTCTTGGAACTTGGATGTACCCTTTGGACATCCAGGAGGGTGTGCGTCTGTGAAGGAATGTACTTCTGTTAATAAGACAGAAAAGGGAAAAAAGAGAAACAAAAAGGTTTGGCCCCTTGGTCGCTCTATTAGTGTGGTTGAGTGGTTTCCTGAGACTCTTGACAAAAGCAACTGTAAAGCAATAAAAAGGCTTCCTCATCTCTTGAGTTCTGAGTTCTGTCTGCTTTTTTGTTTATAATTTTTTTTGACAACTGTCACTCAGAACTGGGGTTAACACTCCAAAATGTCTTATCTTCAATGCCAATACCACTCAGAGTTTACTCTCTGCTCCTCATTGCCGTTCTATGCAAAGTTTAGGATGAACAATTCATGTACAATTTTTGGGGACAAAAACCCCCAGATTTTTTTTATTTCCAGAATTCACTTCCAAAGGTTGTCGCAAAGCCGCATTGTCTGCAAGGTATTGGGTTAAATACCCTACTCAAATTAATATAAATATATATTGTATTATTATACAAATTCAATCTGCTTGAACATTTAGATAATGTCTATTTATGCTGTATGTCAAAACCGTTCCATTCAAACACATTTAGTAATTTCAATTTAAACTCATCTGATGGGATAAAGATCAATCTGATTTTTAAAAAATAAATAAAATACAAAAACCTATGTCCTTCCAACTCCCTTTTGGGACACAAGACTGGATTTACTTGCGTGACGAACAAACCTGAGTGAGACTGATTAAAAATGAAGCACTATAGCAACAACCAAGCCAATAGTCGTACGGGAAGCTGTTTACAATGGGTGTACCGTTTCTATGGTTGCCGGACAAACCTCCTGCACCAGGTATTAAACTGCCCCCGGAGAGATCCTTAGCCGCTGCCACTGTTATAAAGACCTGCTTTTGAGACGTTGAATTGAACAAGCGCGCATCAGAGCGCCAACGACATCTCAAGGTATTTTTTCATACATTTTCAACAGGTGCAAATCCTTAAGGCTAAAGTGAGATTAATAATTTATCAATTGGCCATTTGGATTGTAAGGTATTTTCTCAGCATTATATCAGATCAAGGTAAGTTTGTCATGTTTTTACATTATTTTAATTTTAAAAATTAAAACATATTATAATTAAGTAGGTTATCATTAAATTGTAGCAAATTATTATTGATATCTTGCCATAAATATACAAAGTTGTTAATTGTAACTGTTGTAAGGTTTTGTTGTAAAGTGAAATTACTAGCTAGCTATAAGCATCTTCATATTTTTTCAAATAATTGAAACACTTAAATTAAATAATCTCAAATGTTATCTGATTTGGCACAATTCATTAATTTGTCAAGAGTCTACTCTATTTGATCACGTTTTGAGTCGTTTATCATAAATTCACTCGACATATATAAGTTTATAACAGTGCCTTTGTCCCAGCCTTTTTGTGGAGAGTCTCGTTTTATGGCTATAAACTATTACGTGTAGTAGATAGGAGCGCAGGCTAGACTACCTATCACTTTTCACAAAGGTTCTATGACCTCCAGACAGTCAACATCGGAACCAGTAAGAATAAACATTGCAGGTCTTTTGCACATCAATTCCATTAATAACAGTCTTTATTCTGGGATTACAAACCCATGCACTCCTTTTGTTAAGCAGTTTCTAATCAAATATCAACATTTGAAAGATCTCAACTACATGCAGCTATTGTTCCTACAATTTGTTTCTCTACAAGTCACTGAATAGAACGTGCCATTACCACAGAGATAAACTATTTCAATTTACCCCCTGACATGCCTCAAAGGGCTCTGTTTTCAAATAGGGCTATCATTGTCCTTTTCAGCTTTGTTCATGTCGGGGGTATATTTTCTCCTTGTCAGGCTGTTGTCTGGTGGTATAGGGGGGAGCTTTAGCCATCGGAGCAGAGGGAGGACCATGCTGTCTCTAAGCTGTGCAGACCCCTGGCCCGAGGGCTCGGTGGGGCTGGAGGAGGAAGTGGTGACTGCCGCTGCTCATTCTGAGGAGCTGGACCTGGACGACAGCTCAGCCTCAGCAGGCTCCAGCAGCACTGGGGGCTCTGACAACCTGGATGACAGCCTGACCAGCCTGCAGTGGCTGCAGGAGTTCTCTATTCTCAATGCCAATGGGCCTCAACAGGCTCCTCTCTCCACTCACCACCAGCCTCACTTCTTCGGCCATCAGCAGCTGGGCTCTGAGGCTCCCTTCCCCTCTGGCTGGTGACCCTGCATCCATAGGGATGCCCCTCACCCCAGGCAAGCCCACAGCAGCAGCATATTGTAGGATGCAGTCCCTGTCAGCCCTCCCTAGCCTGGTGGCCCATGGTCACTGCCCCGATGAGGTGGACTACAAGACAAACCCTCATATCAAACCCCCTTACTCCTATGCCACACTCATCTGTATGGCCATGCAGGCCAGCAAGAAGACCAAGATCACCCTCTCCTGCATCTACAAGTGGATCACTGACAACTTCTGCTACTTCCGCCATGCTGACCCCACCTGGCAGGTAAATGTTGCTAAAGTCACACCCACACACACACTTGAAAATGGCTCTAATAGGATGCTTTAGACTAGGTCCTGTGAGAGGCTCTCAGTCACGTTCGTAACTTGACTATGTCTCGAGCAGCCAGATAGTGAGAGACAGAGAGAGAGTCCTCTTCAGCATCTGCGACAGAGGGCTCTGTGTGTTTTGGAGTGGGGCAAGATGCAGCTGGGTTTTTCTTTAACAGGAACAGTAAGAGCACAGTTCTTTCCAAATTCTGTATATTGAGAGCTCTGGGCTGTCTGCCACATTCTGAACAAGCATTAGCAGCTATGGTTTATGGGAATTAAGGGCTCTCATGGTACAAAGATGGCAGCAAATACTCCCGTAATTTACAAAGATTGTAGCAAATACTGCCTTGACTTCCCCTTACTTGGCAGTGGGCATCTTGCTTAAGAAGACTTCATCCCCACAACACATTTTTAGTGCGTGTGTGTTTTTAAACCCATTACATTATTTTTCAGAAATAGCTCCCAGGTTTTCTGCTTGAGCAACGAGCAATGGGGGAGTATGGGGAGGGGCAGTATGGCATCAAAAGTGCAGATTCCCCATCAAAGGGAATAAATTCTCTGGAAAAAGTTTAATTTGCTGGATAAATGATTAATTAAGTCGCTAGCCATAATTTCCCAGGTCCAGAAGTTATACTTAATTTCCTGAGCATTCTGTTATTGTAAGCCAGTGTATAAGTGATAATATTTAACAAAAGGTCAGCAGGTCACTAGTTGGGGGCAATGCCCTGAATGCAAGGGTACACAGCTAATATATTTGATGGGAGCAGGACTGAATGTGTACTGCCGTCAATCCTGTCCCCTCATGCCTATTTCAGAACTCCATCCGGCACAACCTGTCTCTGAACAAGTGTTTCATCAAGGTTCCATGGCAAAAGGACGAGCCAGGTGGGGCTCTGGAAGATTGATCCCCAGCACGCAGAGCTCCTCAACGGGGCCTACAAGAAGAGGCGGATGCCCCCCTGTCCAGATCAACCCTGCCCTGCAGAACAGGCTTAGGGCCAACCCCCCAACCCCTGCCCAGGGGCCTCTGTAACTCCACAGGCAGCCAGAGTGGGCTATGTGTCAATCCAGAGGCTCAGCAGCTCCTCAGAGAGTTTGAAGAGGCCACTGGAGCCGACCAGAACTGGGACCCCCTGTCTGGGCGAAGGCACCATGCTGGGGGGGCATGGCCCATAAGAAAGGGAGGGCCTGGACACAAGAGGAAACACCCACTGGGCTCCAGGACTGCCATGGTCAAAGTCCCCCCGGCACTCCAGCTCTCCTTTGCTGTCTTTGGAGGAGTATAGGGAACTGGGCTCCCTGAAGGGGAACTTTGACTGGGACGCCCTCCTGGATTCTGCACTGAGTGGGGAGCTGAGTCTGGACGGAGGAGGTCCACTGAGCCCCATCCCCCCAGGAGGAGGACCTGATGGTGCGGGGCACCCACATCTGCCCCCCTTGAGGCCCCCCCGCGGGGACAGCAGGCAGCAGCCACGTGCTGGCGGAGACCCAGAGGAGCAGCGGAGCAGACTTTGAGGAGACGTTCCTGGCCACAGCATTCCTGCAGAGCCCCCTGGCCAGAGGAAGAGGAGCAGGGATCTACCAACTTCCTGTGCAGCTCCACAGTCAACCTGGAGCAGCTCTTTGACCTGGGAGATTCCCTCGGTGGTGACCTCAGCAGTAAGATAGAGTATCTTCTCTAAAGACATGTTCACCAATTCTTTGGCCTCCAAGACTCTTTGACTATACTGTGATGATGACACTACTAGATTATTGTTTAAAAAGAGAGGCACCACATGAACTAAATGGACCTTTTACACATGCATGTGTTTAAGATTTCTAGATGATGTTTTTTTGAAATTGGTACAATAATGGATGACATCATTAATGCCTACAGAGCAAAAAATGCCACAATGAACTGCAGTATTCCAAACGATTACTGGACAAAAACTATATCA
>NW_024609617.1:257500-261576 GCF_018296145.1 Oncorhynchus tshawytscha | reverse complement strand
CTGCAGCTCTGCTCTCCAACCACAGAACAGGATCAGCCCCTATAACTCTACTTTGGTTTACCCTCCTTCTCAAAGGCATGACGGAGAGCTGTTGTCCTAAACCCTGGGGGAAGGTAAAGCAGTTGAGAGGTGATGATAGTAGCTCTCACACTCACAGGTGAGGACAGAGACGAACCGACATCTCAACACCGGACAGGAGGTTGAGGAAACCGACACTAAACACATTTCAAAACACACCGCCTTGACAAGAGAGAGAGAATGTGGTGAAAGAGTTTTCACCTCCACAGTAGCTCATCCTTGTTTACAGCATGAAGGAACAAAGAGGAAAGGTGTTGTGTATAGTATAGTACTATAATATATTTATATAGTATAGTATAGTACTATAATATATTTATATAGTATAGTTATATAGTATAGTTATATAGTATAGTTATATATTATAGTATAGTATAGTATAGTACTATAATATATTTATATAGTATAGTTATATAGTATAGTTATATAGTATAGTTATATAGTATAGTTATATAGTATAGTTATATATTATAGTATAGTATAGTATAGTACTATAATATATTTATATAGTATAGTTATATAGTATAGTATAGTACTATAATATATTTATATAGTATAGTTATATAGTATAGTTATATATTATAGTATAGTTATATAGT
Source organism: Oncorhynchus tshawytscha (assembly GCF_018296145.1). Taxonomy (NCBI): domain Eukaryota; kingdom Metazoa; phylum Chordata; class Actinopteri; order Salmoniformes; family Salmonidae; genus Oncorhynchus; species Oncorhynchus tshawytscha. The sequence continues at coordinate 260,902 of NW_024609617.1, read as the reverse complement.
ATAGTTATATAGTATAGTTATATAGCATAGTTATATATTATAGTATAGTATAGTATAGTACTATAATATATTTATATAGTATAGTTATATAGTATAGTATATAGTATAGTTATATATTATAGTATAGTATAGTATAGTACTATAATATATTTATATAGTATAGTTATATAGTATAGTTATATATTATAGTATAGTATAGTATAGTACTATAATATATTTATATAGTATAGTTATATAGTATAGTTATATAGTATAGTTATATAGTATAGTTATATATTATAGTATAGTATAGTATAGTACTATAATATATTTATATAGTATAGTTATATAGTATAGTTATATAGTATAGTTATATATTATAGTATAGTATAGTATAGTACTATAATATATTTATATAGTATAGTTATATAGTATAGTTATATAGTATAGTTATATATTATAGTATAGTATAGTATAGTACTATAATATATTTATATAGTATAGTTATATAGTATAGTTATATATTATAGTATAGTTATATAGTATAGTATAGTACTATAATATATTTATATAGTATAGTTATATATTATAGTATAGTTATATAGTATAATATAGTTATATAGAATAGTGTAGTTATATAGTATATTATACTATATTATATTATATTATTGTAGTTATATAGTATAATTATATAGTATATAGTATAGTTATATAGTATAGTATAGTACTATAATATATTTATATAGTATAGTTATATATTATAGTATAGTTATATAGTATAATATAGTTATATAGAATAGTGTAGTTATATAGTATATTATACTATATTATATTATTGTAGTTATATAGTATAATTATATAGTATATAGTATAGTTATATAGTATAGTATAGTTATATAGTATAATTATATATTATAGTTATATAGTATAGTTCTAGGCAGAGTTGCAAAGAAAAAGCCATATCTCAGACTGGCCAATAAAAATAAAAGATTAAGATGGGCAAAAGAACACAGTGGACACAGGAACTCTGCCTAGAAGGCCAGCATAGAGTATGTTGAGTTAGACTGGACACAGGAACTCTGCCTATATCCCAGATATAGTATAGCCTCTTCACTGTTGACGTTGAGACTGGACACAGGAACTCTGCCTAGAATAGCATCCCAGAGTGGCCTCTTCACTGTTGATATATTGAGACTGGACATAGGATCTCTGCCTAGAAGGCCAGCATCCCAGAGTGGCCTCTTCACTGTTGACGTTGAGACTGGACACAGGAACTCTGCCTAGAAGGCCAGCATCCCAGAGTCGCCTCTTCACTGTTGACGTTGAGACTGGACACAGGAACTCTGCCTAGAAGGCCAGCATCCCAGAGTGGCCTCTTCACTGTTGACGTTGAGACTGGACACAGGAACTCTGCCTAAGGCCAGCATCCCAGAGTCGCCTCTTCACTGTATGATTGAGACTGGACACAGGAACTCTGCCTAGAAGGCCAGCATCCCAGTGGCCTCTTCACTGTTGACGTTGAGACTGGACACAGGAACTCTGCCTAGAAGGCCAGCATCCCAGAGTATCTTCACTGTTACGTTGAGACTGGACACAGGAACTCTGCCTAGAAGGCCAGCATCCCAGAGTGGCCTCTTCACTGTTGACGTTGAGACTGGACACAGGAACTCTGCCTAGAAGGCCAGCATCCCAGAGTGGCCTCTTCACTGTTGACGTTGAGACTGGACACAGGAACTCTGCCTAGAAGGCCAGCATCCCAGAGTCGCCTCTTCACTGTTGACGATTAGACTGGACACAGGAACTCTGCCTAGAAGGCCAGCATCCCAGAGTCGCCTCTTCACTGTTGACGTTGAGACTGGACACAGGAACTCTGCCTAGAAGGCCAGCATCCCAGAGTGGCCTCTTCACTGTTGACGTTGAGACTGGACACAGGAACTCTGCCTAGAAGGTCAGCATCCCAGAGTCACTGTTGACGTTGAGACTGGACACAGGAACTCTGCCTAGAAGGCCAGCATCCCAGAGTCGCCTCTTCACTGTTGACGATTAGACTGGACACAGGAACTCTGCCTAGAAGGTCAGCATCCCAGAGTCGCCTCTTCACTGTTGACGTTGAGACTGGACACAGGAACTCTGCCTAGAGGGTCATCATCCCAGAGTCGCCTCTTCACTGTTGACGTTGAGACTGGTGTTTTGCGGGTATTATTTAATGGAGCTGCCAGTTGAGCACTTGAGGCATCTGTTTCTCAAACTAGACACTCTAATGTACACCGGGGCCTCCCACTCCTCTTTCTATTTTGGTTAGAGACAGTTTGTGCTGCTCTGTGAAGGGAGTAGTACATAGGGTTGTACGAGATCTTCAGTTTCTTGTCAATTTCTCGCATGGAATAGCCTTCATTTCTCAGAACAATAATAGATTGACGAGTTTCATTAGTTTCAGAAGAAAGTTCTTTGTTTCTGGCCATTTTGAGCCTGCAATCAAACCCACAAATGCTGATGCTCCAGACACTGAACTAGTGTAAAGAAGGCCAGGTTTTATTGCTTCTTTAATTAGTACAACAGTTTTCAGCTGTGCTGACATACTTGCAAAAGGTTTTTCTAATGATCAATTAGCCTTTTAAAATGATAAACTTGGATTAGCTAACACAACGTGTCAATGGAAGACAGGAGTGATGGTTGCTGATAATGGGCCTCTGTACGCCTATGCAGATATTCCATTAAAAAATCTGCAGTTTCCAGCTACAATAGTCATTTACAACATTAACAATGTCTACACTGTATTTCTGATCAATTTGATGTTATTTTAATGGACAAAAAATGTGCTTTTCTTTCAAAAACAAGGACATTTCTAAGTGACCCCAAACGTTTGAATGGTAGTGTAGGTAGGGGTAAAGTGACTAGGCAACCGGATTGATAATAGATGGTAACAGCAGCGTATGCGAAGAGTGTGAAAGTGTGTGTCTGTGTGTGTATGTGTGTCTGTGTGTGTGTGTGTTGCTTGTTTGTCTCCCGCGTCTCGTGTTTTTGCCCTGGGTCTGAACACGGTGCACTCGTAGCACGACAGAAACTGTTGTGAAAAAATAAGGGTGAAATGACTCAGTTAGTGTTCTGACCTGCAGAACAAGTAAAGCTATGCAGGTCCTGATGTCTGGCGTTGCTAGGTGTCGTACATCTGCCAAGATCCACTGGTGGTGTTGTGTCCCAAATGGCACCCTATTCCCTGTGACCCCTGGTCAAACGTAGTGCACTACATAGGGAATATGATGCTATTTGGGAGGCAGCCGTAGTCATCAGACTTGTCTGTTTTATTCAAACTGTCAGACGTACCCAAGTCGTTACTTCTCCTATTCGCTTTTGAAAAGTAGCCCCATAAATGTTAGAGTGTACTTTATTGGTCGTATAAAAGGCTCACCAAGAGAGTATCAT
>NW_024609617.1:237500-242500 GCF_018296145.1 Oncorhynchus tshawytscha | reverse complement strand
AGAGAGAGAGGGAGAAAGGGGGAAGGGAGGGAGAGAGAGAGGGAGAAGGAGAGGGACGGACTACGCTCGCACACCTAAACGCATGCAGATGTGCCTCAGATTCCTCTTGAGTTGAGCTTTTAGTTTCTTTCTTGTCAAAGGTTCTTTTTTATTTTTCTGTGTCATGGGAAAATATGTTTTCACCTTATTTGTGGAAAAATCTTCAAAATGTTTTGGTGCCTTTAGGGCCATTCAGAGAGCTGATAGAGGACCTTATTACTGATGAATGTGTTTATGATTCTTCCTGCTTGTATTTTCTATGTATAATTTGCAGTGTGTACTTCTGTAATGTTGGTAATTCAGGACTCATCAGTAAAACAGACCTTGGTCTCAGTATGACTCCCTGAAGAAAATAAAAGGTTAAATAAAAAAATAATTTTAAAAAATGATTATTTATGCTGATGCTTGTGACATCATACTCTCAGAACCCCAATTGGGTTCCATCTGAGACCAGACCATGTGACTCAGTGGGGAGATTCAGGTAGAGACCAGACCAGACCATGTGACTCAGTGGGGAGATTCAGGTAGAGACCAGACCAGACCATGTGACTCAGTGGGGAGATTCAGGTAGAGACCAGACCAGACCATGTGACTCAGTGGGGAGATTCAGGTAGAGACCAGACCAGACCAGACCATGTGAGTCAGTGGGGAGATTCAGGTAGAGACCAGACCAGACCATGTGACTCAGTGGGGAGATTCAGGTAGAGACCAGACCAGACCATGTGACTCAGTGGGGAGATTCAGGTAGAGACCAGGCCAGACCATGTGACTCAGTGGGGAGATTCAGGTAGAGACCAGACCAGACCATGTGACTCAGTGGGGAGATTCAGGTAGAGACCAGACCAGACCATGTGGCTCAGTGGGGAGATTCAGGTAGAGACCAGACCAGACCATGTGACTCAGTGGGGAGATTCAGGTAGAGACCAGACCATGACCATGTGACTCAGTGGGGAGATTCAGGTAGAGACCAGGCCAGACCATGTGACTCAGTGGGGAGATTCAGGTAGAGACCAGGCCAGACCATGTGACTCAGTGGGGAGATTCAGGTAGAGACCAGACCAGACCATGTGACTCAGTGGGGAGATTCAGGTAGAGACCAGACCAGACCATGTGACTCAGTGGGGAGATTCAGGTAGAGACCAGACCATGTGACTCAGTGGGGAGATTCAGTTAGAGACCAGACCATGTGACTCAGTGGGGAGATTCAGGTAGAGACCAGACCAGACCATGTGACTCAGTGGGGAGATTCAGGTAGAGACCAGACCAGACCATGTGACTCAGTGGGGAGATTCAGGTAGAGACCAGACCAGACCATGTGACTCAGTGGGGAGATTCAGGTAGAGACCAGACCATGTGACTCAGTGGGGAGATTCAGGTAGAGACCAGACCATGTGACTCAGTGGGGAGATTCAGGTAGAGACCAGACCATGTGACTCAGTGGGGAGATTCAGGTAGAGACCAGACCAGACCATGTGACTCAGTGGGGAGATTCAGGTAGAGACCAGGCCAGACCATGTGACTCAGTGGGGAGATTCAGGTAGAGACCAGACCAGACCATGTGACTCAGTGGGGAGATTCAGGTAGAGACCAGACCAGACCATGTGACCAGACCAGACCATGTGACTCAGTGGGGAGATTCAGGTACTCAGTGGGGAGACCAGACCAGGCCAGACCATGTGACTCAGTGGGGAGATTCAGGTAGAGACCAGGCCAGACCATGTGACTCAGTGGGGAGATTCAGGTAGAGACCAGACCAGACCATGTGACTCAGTGGGGAGATTCAGGTAGAGAGATTCAGGTAGAGACCAGACCATGTGACTCAGTGGGGAGATTCAGGTAGAGACCAGACCATGTGACTCAGTGGGGAGATTCAGGTAGAGACCAGACCAGACCATGTGACTCAGTGGGGAGATTCAGGTAGAGACCAGACCAGACCATGTGACTCAGTGGGGAGATTCAGGTAGAGACCAGACCAGACCATGTGACTCAGTGGGGAGATTCAGGTAGAGACCAGAGACCATGTGACTCAGTGGGGAGATTCAGGTAGAGACCAGACCATGTGACTCAGTGGGGAGATTCAGGTAGAGACCAGACCATGTGACTCAGTGGGGAGATTCAGGGGGAGATTCAGGTAGACCAGGCCAGACCATGTGACTCAGTGGGGAGATTCAGGTAGAGACCAGACCAGACCATGTGACTCAGTGGGGAGATTCAGGTAGAGACCAGACCAGACCATGTGACTCAGTGGGGAGATTCAGGTAGAGACCAGACCAGACCAGGCCAGACCATGTGACTCAGTGGGGAGATTCAGGTAGAGACCAGGCCAGACCATGTGACTCAGTGGGGAGATTCAGGTAGAGACCAGACCAGACCATGTGACTCAGTGGGGAGATTCAGGTAGAGACCAGACCAGACCAGACCATGTGACACAGTGGGGAGATTCAGGTAGAGACCAGACCAGACCATGTGACTCAGTGGGGAGATTCAGGTAGAGACCAGACCAGGCCAGACCATGTGACTCAGTGGGGAGATTCAGGTAGAGACCAGGCCAGACCATGTGACTCAGTGGGGAGATTCAGGTAGAGACCAGACCAGACCATGTGACTCAGTGGGGAGATTCAGGTAGAAGACCAGACCAGACCATGTGACTCAGTGGGGAGATTCAGGTAGAGACCAGACCAGACCATGTGACTCAGTGGGGAGATTCAGGTAGAGACCAGGCCAGACCATGTGACTCAGTGGGGAGATTCAGGTAGAGACCAGACTCAGTGACCATGTGATTCAGGTAAAGACCAGACTCTCAGTGGGGAGATTCAGGTAGAGACCAGACCAGACCATGTGACTCAGTGGGGAGATTCAGGTAGAGACCAGACCAGACCATGTGACTCAGTGGGGAGATTCAGGTAGAGACCAGACCAGACCAGACCATGTGACTCAGTGGGGAGATTCAGGTAGAGACCAGGCCAGACCATGTGACTCAGTGGGTGGGATTCAGGTAGAGACCAGACCAGACCATGTGACTCAGTGGGGAGATTCAGGTAGAGACCAGACCAGACCATGTGACCAGTGGGGAGATTCAGGTAGAGACCAGACCAGACCATGTGACAGGTGGGGAGATTCAGGTAGAGACCAGACCAGACCATGTGACTCAGTGGGGAGATTCAGGTAGAGACCAGACCAGGCCAGACCATGTGACTCAGTGGGGAGATTCAGGTAGAGACCAGGCCAGACCATGTGACTCAGTGGGGAGATTCAGGTAGAGACCAGGCCAGACCATGTGACTCAGTGGGGAGATTCAGTGACTCTCAGTGGGGAGATTCAGGTAGAGACCAAACCAGACCATGTGACTCAGTGGGGAGATTCAGGTAGAGACCAGACCAGACCATGTGACTCAGTGGGGAGATTCAGGTAGAGACCAGACCAGACCATGTGACTCAGTGGTGAGATTCAGGTAGAGACCAGACCAGACCATGTGAGTCAGTGGGGAGATCCAGGTAGAGACCAGGCCAGACCATGTGACTCAGTGGGGAGATTCAGGTAGAGACCAGGCCAGACCAGACCAGACCATGTGACTCAGTGGGGAGATTCAGGTAGAGACCAGGCCAGACCATGTGACTCAGTGGGGAGATTCAGGTAGAGACCAGGCCAGACCATGTGACTCAGTGGGACTCAGTGGGAGATTCAGGTAGAGACCAGACCAGACCATGTGACTCAGTGGGGAGATTCAGGTAGAGACCAGACTAGACCATGTGACTCAGTGGGGAGATTCAGGTAGAGACCAGACCAGACCATGTGAGTCAGTGGGGAGATCCATGTAGAGACCAGGCCAGACCATGTGACTCAGTGGGGAGATTCAGGTAGAGACCAGGCCAGACCAGACCAGACCATGTGACTCAGTGGGGAGATTCAGGTAGAGACCAGACCAGACCAGACCATGTGACTCAGTGGGGAGATTCAGGTAGAGACCAGACCAGACCAGACCATGTGACTCAGTGGGGAGATTCAGGTAGAGATTCAGGTAGAGACCAGACCAGACCATGTGACTCAGTGGGGAGATTCAGGTGTGACTCAGAGAGACCAGACCAGACCATGTGACTCAGTGGGGAGATTCAGGTAGAGACCAGACCAGACCATGTGACTCAGTGGGGAGATTCAGGTAGAGACCAGACCAGACCATGTGACTCAGTGGGGAGATTCAGGTAGAGACCAGACCAGACCATGTGACTCAGTGGGGAGATTCAGGTAGAGACCAGACCAGACCATGTGACTCAGACTTCAGTGGGGACTCAGTGGGGAGATTCAGGTAGAGACCAGAGACCATGTGAGTCAGTGGGGAGATTCAGGTAGAGACCAGACCAGACCATGTGAGTCAGTGGGGAGATAGAGACCAGGCCAGACCATGTGACTCAGGTTCAGGTAGAGACCAGGCCAGACCATGTGACTCAGTGGGGAGATTCAGGTAGAGACCAGACCAGACCATGTGACTCAGTGGGGAGATTCAGGTAGAGACCAGACCAGACCATGTGACTCAGTGGGGAGATTCAGGTAGAGACCAGACCAGACCATGTGACTCAGTGGGGAGATTCAGGTAGAGACCAGACCAGACCATGTGACTCAGTGGGGAGATTCAGGTAGGAGATGTGACTCAGTGGGGAGATTCAGGTAGAGACCAGGCCAGACCATGTGACTCAGTGGGGAGATTCAGGTAGAGACCAGGCCAGACCAGACCAGACCATGTGACTCAGTTGGGAGATTCAGGTAGAGACCAGACCAGACCATGTGACTCAGTGGGGAGATTCAGGTAGAGACCAGACCAGACAATGTGACTCAGTGGGGAGATTCAGGTAGAGACCAGACCATGTGACTCAGTGGGGAGATTCAGGTAGAGGCCAGACCATGTGACTCAGTGGGGAGATTCAGGTAGAGGCCAGACCATGTGACTCAGTGGGGAGATTCAGGTA